>NC_041380.1:471227129-471262548 GCF_002162155.2 Triticum dicoccoides | reverse complement strand
GCAAGGCCTCGTTTCCATCGCCTCTTCCGTCCAAGCCCTCCCGATGAACACGACCATGCATTCCGTTCCGACCCATGAACACGACTCTGTTTTGCAGCCAGAATGAAATGCTACGTACGCTTCGACTAGGTGGGTCCCGACTGTCAGGCACTTCCTTGCCTGCGAAGATGTAGCTGGTGGGTCCCAGCAGTTAGGGGGGCAAATCGTTTTTTTTGCCCGGACGCACTTCCTTGCGTGCGAAGGTGTAGCTGGTGGGTCCCAGCACTCAGGGGGAAACGTTTTTTCGCAAAATACGGTGGCCCGTCCGGTGGGTCCCTGCTGTCAGGTGGAGGAATTATTATTTTCCGCATAATAAGGAGGCACTTCCTTGCTGCCGCCATGGACCCAGCTGTCAGCCTCTCCACGTACAGTCCACGTCCGATGGAGGTCGTTCCTTGACCACGTTGACCACGCCGCGCCGAGAGCACCAGGGTGGTGGACGACGGCGAGGCCTAGGAAGGGGACGACACGGAGCCGGTGAAGATGCGGCAGTGGATGCCCACGTGGAGAGGAGTATGAGGGTTCACTCGTTCGGCTGCGGTGTGAGGCTACCGTCGCCGCAGGGCCTGGCCAGCGGTGGGAATAGTAGGGGGCGGTGAGGCCTTCGCGGCAGCACAGCCGGCCACGGGAGGCAGGAGCAGGTGGCACGACCGGCGCTGCTTTGGGCGGCTGGAGCAAGAATACCAGAGGTTGAAGAAGCACTACGTACATTGGATGGACATCGTATGGTCACTGGAGCTAGAATCATTCATATTGACTAAGTTGACAAAGCCCTTCGTCCCCGTCAACTTAGTAGGCCCACAAGTCAGCCTCCCACCAAGGTGGGTTCCAGCTAGCCGGGGGAGTATTCATTTTTTTGTGCGTAATAAGGAGGCACTTCTGGTGGGTCCGAGCTGACAGTGGGGGAACATTTCGACTGTACGAGGCCTCGCCGTCGCTGGAGAATAACAGCAGGTGTGGGTGAGTAGAGGGATGGCTAGGCCAGCGATGGGAGTACAGTGGGGCGGTGAGGCTTGCGCGGCAGCAGAGCCGGCCGCGTTGAGGAGGGAGCAGGCAGTCCCGTCGGCGCCTGTTTGAGCGGCTGGAGCAGGAAGAGCAGAGATTGAAGAAGCACGATGGCCCTTGGATGGCCATCCGACAGTCACTCCTTGTGCGTCAACCTTTTTTTAGGAAAGCCTCAAATCTGTGGGAAACATCATACAGCCCATCTGCCATTATTTCTAATAATTTACAGCTCATTTGCTAATTACTAAGGTTTTTTTGGAGCCCATATTCTTTTTGTTAGCATTACAGCCCATATTGTGGCCACGGTTAAAAAATTATACGAAATTTTGCATATTTCGGTGCGGTCCAAACTGTTTTTAATCCCAAAATTTTGACTCACATTCAAACTGATTTTAAAAATAAATTTATATCAATATAAAATCCAACAAATTCTCCACGCATAAAAATTAATGTAATTTCAAATCTCGAAATGAAAAAAAGATATTTGAAACTAATTGCCGGTTTTATGTGTTTTAAAAATGTACAGCTCATTTCTCATTGCTGATGGGCCATTTTCTTGGCCAGCCGAATGAAAGCTCTCCTCCTCGTCTTGAAAGATTTGCAGCCCAACAGGCCTGACAAAGCGACTTACTTGGCAAATCACAAAAAAAACTGGGCTGTGGCCGTGGACCCAGCTGTCAGCCTCTCCACGTACAGTACTTTTCTGATGGAATGTCGTTGACCACGTTGACCACGCCGCGCCGAGAGCACCAAGGCGGTGGACGACGGCGAGGCCTAGGAAGGGGACGACGTGGAGCTGGGGAAGACGCGGCAGTGGATGCCCACGCGGAGAGGAGTACGAGGGTTCACTGGTTCGGCTGCGGTGTGAGGCTGCCGTCGCCGCAGGGCCTGGCTAGCGGTGGGAGTAGTAGGGGGCGATGAGGCCTCATCGGCAGCACAGCCAACCACTGGAGGAAGGAGCAGACGGTCTCCCCGACGCTGGTTTGGGCGGCTAGTGCAAGAAGAGCAGTGATTGAAGAAGTAGCAGGACCGTTCGATTCAAATCCAACGGTTACTGCTGCTAGAATCGTTTGTTAACTAAGTTGACAAGCCCTGCGTACGCGTCAACTTAGTAGGCCCATAGGTTAGACTCCCAACCGGTGCGCCCCAGATGTCAGTGGGAGGAATCATTTTTTTGCGTAATAAGGAGGCAGTTGATTGCGTGCAGCCAGGCCAGTGGAGGGAGTAGGGTGGGCAGGGGAAGCCTGCGCGGCATCACAGCGGGCCACAAGAGGAGGGAGCGGTCAGTCCCGCCGGTGCTAGTTTAGGCGGCTGGAGCAGGAAGATCAGAGATTAAAGAAGCACGTCGGTCGTTGGATGGACATCCAACACTAAGTGCTGCTAGAATCGTGTGTTCACTAACAAAGCCTTTCGTAAACAAGTCAACCTCGAAATCCGTGGCGTGTACAGCCCATTTGCTATTATTTTTATATTTTTTACTCATTTTCTAATTCATATGGAATTTATTGCAGCCCGTTTCCCATTTTTAGAATTGCTGGCCATTTTCTGGTCAGTACCAGGGTAAAAAAATTAACTAAATATGTGGGAAATTTTGAAAATTCGCAATTTTTTGCTGGGGAACGAAATATTCTTAATCCAAAAATTAATAGCCATAGTAAAAAAATAAAAATAAATTAGTACTATGTCATGTGAAATCCAATGAAATACGTATAAGATATCAGTGAAGAACAAAAATAAAAAAAAGAAACTTATATCCCATTTGCTATAAATTTTTTGGAATTTTCAACCCGTTTTGATATTACTTTTAACAGACATTGACCATACTCTTAAGCCAGGCCGGAATGCATCCCTCCTCATCTTGAAAGATTTGCAGCCCAGTAATTCGGAGAAAACAAATAGGCCTAGCTTGGGTATTCTTCAAAAAGAAATACTGGGCTAGCTATTTTCCCAAAGAACTGGTGCATGAGCATTTAGCTTTATTTATTTATTTACTTATTTATGTTTAGGGGACCATGAGCATGTACCTAGGCCGGATTCATGTGAGAGCCTCCCTTCCAGTTAATTATGGGCTTCTCTATTGGGCCTTCATCAGTGGGCTGCATGTTATCAACAAGTGGAAAATGTGTTCCAAGTTTCAAAAAAATGTGTTCCGTACGATAAATAGTATGCGCTACGTACGGTACGGGGCACTAAAGGATCGAACCGTGCAACGACTTCCAAAACATTGTGTTTGTCATTCTAACAACACATTTATTCAACCAACAGACGAAATATACTACTGATTGTACATTGAAAACAGCAGCAGCAGCAACTAGGGCTGGGGGTGCAACAAAAGCAGTAAGCAGGCCAGAAGAGTGAAGACGCAGCTCTCTCTTCCAAACCAAACATCAGCCATCATTACAAAAGGGCTACCAAAAAATAACAAGTGTATGCATCAAACTAAATAAAGTTCCTACTACACCAAGTGTACGCATCTAACTAACTAGCTCAGTTAGACGTTACTATTTATTAAGCTGTGGAGATTGGCTGACGGCTTGAACCAGATGGGTGCCTGACGGGGGAAACTCTAGCCAGTAGGTCGAAGTCTGATACTTGTGACCCTCTCTCCTACTTTGGGCTGCAGAGCGTGGTGGCACATATCAGGGTATGGTGCATGCAGAGACGCATGGTACACTGTGTACACACAGTTTTGCCTGATGAATGAAACCGCGCCGCCATCATGATCCTTGCTGTCGGTTATCTCCTGGTTAATTGGATAATTCAGTCCGACAAACAGAGAGCGTGTACCAAGGCTACTTGCCAACCTCCAGTCAAAAATTCCTGAAGGCCCGGAGAAGCTGGGATCCTGCTCAAAGACCTTGCAGTGACTGTGATTGTATTCCGCGAAACAACACGTCCGGTACGTGCGAACGATCATCAATCTTTCGCCATCATCTGATCGAGCCAGGAACCACCTGCAACTGCCATGCCGCTTTTCTTTGAAAGGTTCTGGGATTAGGAAGGGTAGGGACACCAGGCGTCCTACAACATCATATCAAGTTGGAGTCAAATAAAAAAGGGCTCTTAGTTTAGTTAATCTTAAGAACAACATGTTATGAGCATGAATATTTTTTCAGCAAATGTTGACAGTAATATAAGTAAGCCATCATGATATCATAGGAAAGTAACATACTGCTGTAACAGCCATTTGTAGCGATGACTAGAGTAGGCCAGCAATACGTCCAGCCATAGAAGGAGTCGACAATGTAAATGAAGCCCTTGTGTTCAATTGCATCAGAGAACCATGGAGGATGTATGATCCTGCGATGGACGTGCAGATTTATCCACTTACCGCAGTGACCTGTCAGATAGGCGAGACCGCGGTTGAAGAATGCAATTAGCCTGAAGTCTTTATAATTCGCAGATCTTGTGGGCACTTGGCAGATTACAACCTTGAGCAAATCAAACTTGGTATCATGTTGGCTACTGTAAGATTCCGAGTATTCTGGGCCGCGGTGCCAAAGCAGTGCAGTGTTAATCGAAGGAAGGGGGATCAATTGCCGGGTGTAGACCTCCACGAGCATCCAGCTGCCGCGACCGTCGACGAGCACCATCCAAGACGTGTTCATGCCGACCCAGTACATACCGTTAATGTAGTTGAGGCTGACGGGGATCGGATCACAGTGAAGGGGGTTGATGCTCGCCACCCTATGATTGTTATGCTGCGTGACACGCTGTTTTTGAAGATCAGGCGGCATCAGCAAGCAAGGAGCTGGCTTAAAAAGCTCCGGCCTGAGGGCTTTGAGTAAACGGTACAGCCCCGATGAGCACGCGGCGAGCGGCATGGTACTGAGATTGTCCACACGCGAAACAATGAGCTTGATTACCTCTGTGGGGAGCGAATTCCAGCCACTCTTTCAGCGAACGCTGCTCGGTTCTGCCATTGTTAGTGCTTGGGTTTCGGACGAGGGGGAGGCGCCTTAGCGGGGATGGAACATTGGGTGAGATTATGTGCGGACAAAGATGGAGAAGCGAATATGTGCTGTGGGAAGTGGATAGGTGATGATGACTACAGCATGCCGCTTGACTTACGAGACACATACCAGCAGCGTAGGGTCATGTCGATGCAAGACAACTTGCTTGAGTGATCTCAGTACTGGTACTCCCTGCAGTGCTATGCCCTAACTTGCTTGAGTAGAGTAGTAGAGTAGGACTCTGCTCTACTACTAGCACCGGAGGAGTAGTATATTCTAATCTAAAATAGTTACAAACTTCAATGCCCGAGCGTGGAACGACTATGAACAGTGCTCAAAGACCGTGTCTATGTGGTGTTTGGACATGGGCGACAATCTCAATGCCAACGGTGCTGCTCCCGTTGCACCGTATGTGTTTCTGTCCTTCCTGTTCGAAATCGTGGTAGAATTCATGTTTCTACTCTGTATCCTACTACTATGCTAGTCCACATTATTAGTTTCATCTCTGTTATAGCCGTCATGATTTATTTTGTGCTTATTCGGATTAAATCTCATAGTAACTTGCTCATATATTCAACCGGCGCAACGTCCCCTACAGCCACTCCCATTTCATGGACGGCCTGGTCGATGTTGGAATTTTGCTAGTAGGCCTTTATAAGGTGAGCTCTTCTACCACTTGTATGAGCATGAGAAGAGGAGACCTACATGCGTGGCAGCGACACTGGCTACGCCAAGCATACTTGGACTCTGCGGAGCTGGGACTTTCCCGCTGATGTGGACATGGAAAACCCATGGTGTTATTTGGACTCCAACAATGTGCACGGGGACTCCAAGGAGGTTCACCTGGACATCTGCATTTTCAAGTTAAATGTTGATCATTAGTATTCGCTCAATGTAATCCGTTGTCTAAGCATGTGGAGACTTCCATGCATGATCTTGCTCTATTGGAGTATCACGCATGAATAAAAGTGTATCCATTTATGGTTTAGTCTAGAATCTTCCATGTATTAATTTTTACTACAGTACTGGTGAAAGACTTATGATGAACCATTTCTTACATATCCTCTGCCCCCTCCCAAGTCATCCTGATTTAATCCCTCCGTCTAGGTGTATAAGGGCATGGTTAATACTTAAATAGTATAGCCAACTATTGGCTACAAGAAAGTGCCATGTCATCTGTAGCCAACATGTATAACAATGGATACTCAAAAACTAATTCTTGAAGATCATTTCCTGCAGAGCACAATAAGAGTTATTTCTTCACAAGTTTTGGATGCAGGTTGAACAGTTGAACGCTTTTGTTTGCAAAAGATACTTTTTATCTATTTCACCCGGATGTTTGTGAGCTCTAGAGATGAAATAATATCCAAACAAACCTGTCCAAATGAACTAACTGAGGCATCTCCATCTTAATTTTCTCTTGCAAGTCGTGCGTGGTCCCTTCATCGTGAAAATGCTCTGGCCGTCGCATTGATTTGCATGCATGGATAGCACCACCATATTTTCAAAGGAGGAGCGAGCTCTGTATTTCAGCCAAGGCATGCATGATTTGAGGAATTATGGTTGGGCATGCATGTAGAAAAGGGAGGAGAGTAATTTGCATGCGAGGGATTAAAGGAAGGGAGGCCAGCGTCTAGGCATTCAAAGGAGGCTGCATGCAAGATTACACGGGATCCAGATACTAGTCCCAAAACCAGTTCCTCTTTTTGCGGACATGCCTTGGTACGAAAGATTGACAAGTTAGGCCCTGTAAAAATGGATGGAGGGAGTAGTAGTACGTGTAGAGGGTGGCGTTGCACGGGAGTCTCACCTCTCACCCTGCTTGTGGCACAGCAGTAAAGCCGTCATATCACAAAACCCAACCACTCCCAGTAATAAGTGGCCTGGTAAAATAAACGGACAAGCAACCATCACATCCCTCCGTCTTTTTTGCATTTCATCTCTCTGCATTTACTTTCTCCGGTTCATCTCGCACACTCGATCCCTAGCTACTACTCCTAGGTCCAGTTCTTTTGGCGGCTTCCCCAGCTTTTCCCACAAGACTAGTCACAGTGGAGAGTAACAATAAGGCGCCTCACTCATTTATTTGGGCTTCTAAACTACTATTCCATTCTGGTTTATTCCTCACCATTGTAATTTGTGCTAAATTTTGACCAAAAATTTGACACAGATTACAATGGGGACCAATAAACCAGGACGGAGGTAGTAGTTATGGGATTACTAATCTAGAAGCCTAAAAGAACTGGCCCCTGGTACTCCTACTAGTAGTAGTACTCAAGTTGGAATTCCAATTGCACGGCACAACCTGTTAGGCAAAAAATTTGATACAGGGTGTAGGAAGCGGTTTGGGAATTTGCATGTCTTTCCAACCAATGAGATACTCCGTACAAAGTACGACAGAGAAATAACCACAAAGAAGGAAGCTAAAAGTAAACAATCAAACGAGCATTTTTGCATTTGTTTTGCATTGAATCGTTTCACAAGCTTGACTAGTGCTATTTTTCCACTTTTACAAAAACCGCATCATAATGTTAAAACGTGCATTTGCACGTACATAAGTAATAGTAGTAATCCCTCCGTCTAGGTGTATAAGTCTTCCCTCCTTCTTGGTCACGGTGCACAACCGAAGATGACTTATTGACCTGGACGGAGGGAGTAGCACAATCTGCAAGCATATATCAAGAGAGACGTGTAGTGTGATAGTATATAGTAAAGTTTGTGCTATATGCATGTACTTGCAAAATGCGTACGAATACACAAGGTTTCCAAACTTTCCCTTTTACAAACTTAATTGAGGACGCTAAAAATTCCTGAACGTTCGGGATTTATCATTTGCCTCCCAAAACTAATGAGATCGCCTTACAGAATAAAAATTATACTCCTCCTAAAAGCCACGGCGCTCGCAGGAGTGCTTGCGGCGCGCCACGAGTGCCCTGGTGCGCGGCCATTTCCCAGCGCGCCGACACAACGCCTCTTCCTCAGCCTCGCAACTTGCGAGGTGCTGATTGGCGGCTTGCCGGCAGGCGAGCGCGATCTCACCGGTGTGGTGATCTGGCGCCAACAGGTACTCATCCTCGCTGGAAGCGTGCACCCGGTCCACGTACCGCCAAGCGTAGATGAGGCGCTTGGGCCCGACTGCACTCGAGGCGTTGGCACGGGCTTCCTCCGCCACCCTCACGGCCCTCGCACGAGCTTTCTGCCAAAGAGCCAATTGCCTGACTCTCTCGGACGTGACATAGGCCTCCCAGGCAGCTTGTTCCGCGGTGCGCTTCTCTTCCTCGGCCTTCTTCTCCGCCTCTATTTTGGCGCGCTCTGCTAGAGGCAAAGCCTCCCACAAGGCGACATCCATTTCTTTCCAAAGCTCCTCAAGGCTGGGGGGCTCGGCGGGCGGTGCAGCGTTCTCCTCGTAGCGGGGAGCCGACGCGTCCTCCGGCGCGCATGCTGGCGAGATTGGGAATGCCGACGTGTCCACCTCGACGCGTCACAGCGAGGAGCGGAACAGCGATGTGTCCTCCTCAACTAGTGGTGGCGAGGAACGGAACGGCGACGCGTCGCATAGCGGTGAGGAGCGGAACACCGACGCGTCCTCCTCGACTAGTGGCGGCGAGGAATGGAACGGTGCTGCGAGGGGCTCCTAGGGCTTGGAAGGGGCGATGCCATGGTGGTCTACATGATAGGGAGGGGGAGGAGATAGCGATGAACGTGGACGTGAGGGGGGGAGATAGCGATGTCGTGGGAGGCGCAGTATTTATAGCGAGCAATGGCACACCTACATAAGATATGGACTGAGCTGCACTGACTTAACTGCAGGTTCAGTTGCGTCACTGACATGTGGGCCAGACCCATGTTGGGCCCATATGTTAGTGACCGAATGCACCTGCAGTTAAGTAATAGCTACGTGGGCATATTTGTTGGAGTAAATTACGGGGGAGCGAAGGGGTGGAAATATTGCTGGTCACAACGGATTGGACGAGCGTGGGGGAGGAGAGTCATGCATGCAGATTTTTTTCACACGGGGTGGAGTGGTGGGACCGCCGGTGGGAGAAGGATGGTTTGGCAGGCATATTATTTCCACACATGGAGAGGAAAAGATTTGGAGACGAACGGGCTTCCTGCAGGTATGGGAAACGGTGCATAATAAGTCATCTTGCATGCCGGGCTAGGTATAGTCTCAAGTCATTAAAAACAAACACGCCCCACACATGTTCATATTTCAAGGTGCACTAAATTATTGCATGCGATGATTAAGGATGGCCATAATGGTGGTATCTTAGTACACGGGAATAGCGAACATGCTGATGTGGCAAAGAATTAAAGAAGAGAGGGGGGTTAGAGTAACTAGTGTTCATGCATGCATTGGTAAACACATTTTTTGTGGAGAACGACAGCACTAGTTGAGTACTTTTGCAGACTTCAAAAACTATTCCACAATGTGTCAACATTCACAATGTCAAATCAATATTTTTACACTCATTATAAAACATAGTTCTTATACTTATTATAATCAGTACTTCCTCCGTCTAGGTGAGCAAGTCATCTTAGATTGTGCACTGTGACCAAGGAGGAGGGGAAAACGAGAGATCTTCATGTTTATTTGCTAATTAATAGCATTGCATGCAATAAACTAACCACTGCATGTCGTGTTTGGTAGTCTCAAGTCATTAAAAGCATGCACACCCACATCTCCTATTGGTTGATATGTCAAGAAACAAGAAACGAGGTAGAAGTTAATGCACCGTGCCTAAGTGTTTTGGGAATATTGTATCGAATGAGTGTACTGGTGTGGCTGGTTAATTAATATAAGGTGGTGTTCAAAAAAAGTATAAATTTGGTCAAACACTTTGCAAACGGTTAACGGGAGTAAAAAGGACGAGAGGGAGTATCATGCATGCGGAGTAGGCAAAAAAAATGCTTGTCTAAAAAAAGGCAAAAAATTGCTCATTTATAGCCGGTCGAAGTCTCCAAGGGCGCGACCACGCGAGGGAGGCGAAGGTCGTGGGAGGCACGACGTTTGACGGAATTAAGTGAAGTTACATCCACGCGCCGGCATGGCGTGCGAACAGGCAGAAGCTATACCATCAGGCCTACGATATGGGTCTAGTAGACATGACATCTAGTGGGTCCCGCATAGTTCTCGAGAACTCTTTGGGGGCTTGTAGCCATTTATCCACTGGGCAAGCCAGCAACCCCACGCCGTTCGCACGCCCTACTCGTCCCCGTCTTCTACCTTACAACAGTTCGCTCCCAGTCATCTCGTCCTTTCACATTAGTTCGCTCCCAGTTTTGTTTGCGGGGTACAACAGTTCAACTTCTCCTAACCCTCCTCCAAAATCCATGGCCTCCCAAATCTCCATGGTCGCCGCTGAGTACTAGGTTAGAGCCATCACCGGCGATCAGTTCATCGTCATCTACACACGTGGATCCGAGACAGTGAAAGCATGGCTTGCTCGCTTCCTACGCATGTTCAATAGTTCAACGGATGAGTGGGTCGCTGGGCTAGATGTTGAGTACACCACAGTCCTGGGAAGAGAGAAGGATCTAAAGGACGAAGAGAGGAAGAAGCCCGCTGTGATCCAGGTTTGCGTACATAATGTTTGCTTGGTCTACCACATATGCCATGCCGACGCTGAGTGCCAGGATTTTAAGAACTTCCTCAAGGACAAAAGAGTGAAATTTGTTACTGTAGGCTTTAAGAACGACAGTGATGTCCTGCGTCAGATAGGTCTCGTTGTAGGCTAGCCCTTCGATCTCCAGAAGGCAAGCCCGGTGTCCTCCTCTCAACCTTCAATGCTGACCCTAGCAGCAGCCATGATTGATCCTTCGTACGCTAAACTGAAGAAACCTCATCACGAGTTTCATCATGCACGGGAGTCGAAGACATTAGATGAAGATCACATCCTGTATGCAGCAATGGATGCCTACATTTGTTTAAATATCTACAAGGGTTGGATGAAGAAGCAGAGCTCAGTGTATGGTTCAAGCAAAGAAGCGTCGGCGAAGAGGAAGAGGAAGAGGGATGAGGATGAAGTCGAGGACATGGACTCGGACTCCAAATAGGTGGCAGTGCCGTCGCTCATGCTGGTTCTACTCCAGTGTCAAGCGGACTAGTTGCTTATTAGTTTATTTTCAAGGGTGTGTTGTGCTAAGGCCCCAACAGAACTATGTTTATGTTCTTTCTCGTTATTTGAACTCTTTAGTACGTACAGTAGTACTAGTACTATGTCTTACTACTGTTCTTCTTGCAGTTGGTACTACTGCTCGTATCTTCGTGTTCCTACTGTACTTAATACGTTCGTACTAGTAGTATAATTTGGGTCAGTCGATTTGTGAAAGAAGTTCGACGGAGCGAAGGAAGAAGACGGCAGAAGAGGTGGAAAAAGCCCTTCTAGCCATCCATGTTGCATCAAACGGCTCACATGAGTCGACTGACCCAAATTGCTCCTTCAGATTGCAGGATCCACGTGGCATTCAAGGTCTCAAAGGTAGATTACGCGTCCGCACCCGGTTTGCGGGCTCGACGCGCGCGCGACCGGCTTCCGCTGCGACAGCCACCATGCGCGCCTCCTCCGTGCGGGCGGAGACGACAATGACACGCTAGTTCCTCCTTGTCGGCATGCTGGAGCATGCGCTCGTCCTCCTCTTCGTACGCTGCGTGCATAGACGCGGCTCCACCAGCTGCTCGTGTGCTTGGCAGCACGGCGGCATCGCGGGGAGGGACTGTAGACGACATGAGCGGGCGAGCCTTCGGCTTCATGGCACAGGGATGGCGGCGACACGGCGGTGATGGGCGAGAAATTTTTGGCCGAAGCAGGCGGGCGCCGGCATGCGCAACGGCGGCGACAACATATTGATGAGTGCGCGTGTGGGAGCTTACTTTAGTTTTAAATATAAGGTTGGTCAAACTTAAAAGAAAACCATACTAGTACACGTAAACATTAGACTTAGGCAGCGCTTTTATTAGTTAGTACCACAGCCACGATACGGAATCATGTGCAAGCGCGTGAACCGCGGCCGCGCGGTCGATCGAACGGTGCGTCACCGTGTCGCACTCGAAGGACATCCACCGAACCTTTTTGTGTGTGTGAAAACAATCCTCGAGTATTACTCAACTTTTTTTCCTGTGAAAGTTCTTGATGCTGCAATATTTCCATATATTTGAATTTAGTTGCAGTTCGTGTTTATTTGGATTTGGACGTTTTAGGTGCGCCCTAGTTTTTTTAATACTGATTTTGTGTGTGTGACTGAGAGAGAACGTGTGTATGTGTCCATATGTGTGTTGTGGTGAAAGGGCAATGTGGAGACGGTGTGCGTGTGATACAGACATAGAGAGGTGTGAATGTGCAAATGATCATGCATGAGTGAGACATAGACAGATGCCGATACGTTGTGTATACATGAGAGAACGGTCTTCTAGTTTACTTGTGTGTGTGTGAGAGAGAGAGAGACAGAGAGAGGAGCATCCGTAACACAACAACCATCTCTCTCGATTCGTCCATCCCTTGCACGGTTGCATGCAACACATGCATCGACGCGCACATTTTGACACCCTCACCCGGCCCCTGCCCACCGCAAGGCCCGCACAATCTCTTCGTGAATACCCATTTCTCTCCTTAGGTTTGTTTTCTCTCAATATCTGACACACACACATAGAGAGAGAGAGACACGCAGCACAACACACACACACACTCCCCCGAGCACACAATTCATCCCCATCCAAGGTTATACTGCGACCACTCTCGCTTGTGCTTCTTTGCACCCCAACATGCACAACACCTCAATCTTCAAAGAGGGCAACGAGCAGATCGAAGACGGCGACCACACCGCGCTAGAGAATGCGGGGTCATTTGGAAGCAGGGTGATGTGATGATGGCTGACTGGCTCATCCCCCCGCCCTCTCTCTCTCTCTCTCTCTCTCTCTTGCACAAAATTACCAATCCCTCTCTCCCCCGCACAAAATTGTCAATCCCTCAACCCACGAGATCCTTCCCCTCTCGTACATGTTTTTCCTGCTCTCTCATCAAACATGTTGTCTCTTCTCCTTCCACGTATACAGAATCCAGATGCACACGCATCTCATGTATATTACATGTATGCATCTTTCTCACAGATCTAACTTCTTCCTTTCTCTTTCTCTCTCTCTCTCTCTCTCTCTCTCTCTCTGTCTCGTTAGGTTTGATTCCTACTCTCTCGTCCACATACATACAATCTTTCCCACCCTATCTGCTCCATCTTCAAAAGCTCTCTCTGCACGTTTCATTCACACATTGGGATATGTCAAAATGTTGCTTCTATAATGGCTGATGTAGAGTTATGGTTGTTCTTGTTGCATCCTACAAAGTAATAACTATGAAATGCATTTAGATTCTCATTTGACTGGGATTATGTGAGTTTGAGCATGTTGTGAAGTACTATAGACCTTGTATACATCTTGGGATTCGACAATGATTGTAACTATTGAATTGTATAGACCATTACATTCGAAGTCAATAGCCTAATATATTTATTTCACAATTTCAACAAATGATTAGTTCACTACAAACTAAGAAAACAAATGTGTACTCCCTCCATTTTTATTTAAGTCCGTGTATTAGCATTGGTCAAAGTCAAGTTTTGTAAACTCTCAGAAAGCTTATAACAAAAAATATTAACATATACAATAACAAATAAATACCATTAGATTCATTATTGAATGTACTTTCACATCATACATATTTGTTATGGTAAATGTTTATATTTTTCTATAAACTTGGTCAAACTTTAGGAAGTTTGACTTCGGTCAAACCTAATATGCAGAGTTTACTACTACTACTCGCTAGTTGCTTAGCCGAATCACTCAACACGCCACACGAGGAGTCCAGTGTCACAAAATTTTGAGGTCGGCGGGAAAATCTCCCGCGACCCTGATTCGAGCAGTGGGAAGTTACCATCATAGCCTTCGGAACAGGCCTACAGATGACGCTTGGTAGGGGGCTGTTTTCGTAACTTCAGGTTCACCCTACCTAGCCAACCCCACCGCGGCACCCAGAGTAGTACACCTGAATACTCCCCATTTTCTATCCCCACCACAAAATAGACTTCTCCACGGCACCGCAGCCTTCGTGCTCCTCCCCTTTACATTGGCGCACTCGTCCACCGCAGCGCATCTGCCTCATCGACGACCTCGTACGCCGCACTGGAGCTGGTCCACCGTCGTCGTCATACACGGAGCCTCTTCCCCGGCATCGTCTTCCACGGTCTCGGATCTGCTTCCCGGAAGCCGACGCCAAGCACAGAAGTACCACCGTCGTGGACAATGAACTGACTCCCGTTGCCGACCATGACTCACAGAGGCCGCCGCGACCATCGTTCTCCTCCTCGATTGGTAATGTGTGTATTGAATCACTTAGCAGTACATGTGCAGTTTCATACCTACCCTTCAAATTTCCTGTGTGCTATTTTTCCCGTAAAAGTAATTGGTTATAGCCTCCATTGTCCAACAGAATATCAGCTTGTAATTGTGCGTCGCTCCTGTATCGCGCTGTGCTTGGGTAGGTTTTTCATCTGCAACCAGTAGTGTGGCAAATGATGGAAAGGTTTTTAGAACTAGCAACATTCCCATGTATTGCACGCATCAAGATGCATTTGTATGAGTAGTTTATCTTGTTGGAGATGCTCTAACATGGCAGACGAGTGCTTTAATGTTGCCCACAAGATGCGTGAGTATTACTAGTAGTATATTTTTCTTGCCATGTTGAGATTTTAAAACCACGAGTGCGAACATGCAGAGGAGCAATGAAGACCAAACACGGGATATTCGGGACATCTTCAAGGAGCGTGGCAAGTTAAAGAGGAGCTGCACCGAACCTGTAAAACGAGCTTTGGTAAGTAACACCCTTTCAATTACTTTTGTGTAGCCTCGTGTTCTTCCATGTGTATATGTTGTAGTTTCTGTTTCTCTTAAGCGTGGTGTTCTTCGATGTGTAATAAGAAGAGTCTTAATCGTCCTAATGCTTTCATTTTTAGCTTGATGTAGGAAGTGGGTGTTCTCACCTTGTAGTCTGTTTTTATTTATTTTTTCCTTTTGAATTCACTTCTCCGAGTTCTGTTTATCTGGCTTCTACTAAATGGATCTAGGTTGCTCTGAGTATTGATCTAAAAAAGAAGTAACTTCATGTCAGGATGCAGTTCCTGCGAGGAGGGAAGCATGGTCAACCTCGAGATCATGTTTCCAAAATGAGGCTGGATTACACACAACGTGCCAGTTCCTTATTGATGCTGGATTAGACACAAGGTGCAAATTCCCAGATGATGCTGGATTACACAGAAGCCAGGTGGAGTCGTCAGCTGTTCGTGTCCTCGTGGCATTAGTAAAGGCTGAAAGAAAGCGTGCATCAGCCCTTGAGAATGTAGCTGAGTTCTTGAAGAAGCGAAAAGAGCAATCAGATGCTCTCCTCACCCAAGCCAAAGAAGAGTTGGAAGAAGCCAGAAATAAGCTAGCAGAGGCAGAGCAGGCTAGGCGTCTCCTGCTATCTAAAACTGTTGTCAATACAAAATTTCCTTCATAATAGCTAGGTTCAAATGTTTATCCAGTCAGCATGCCTGTTGTGATGTCCGTGCATCTACTGATGTGGCACAAAATGTTTTTTTCGGGTCATGTAATAACAGCAATTACTTTCCAAACAATAACAGACGAAGCATTGGACATGGTATAGTTCACGCGCAAGCCCGACATTCCAAGTTCAACTTCCATATCAAACTCATGTTCACAGGTATCTGCACATTCATACATAATGTCCACAACCATGTTTCACTTCAAAGCCAAAAAAATGTGAGGAGAGTTATAAATAAAGAAAATCCTCTACTAGTTCCTGCTACTAGTGCGAGCACAACAAGTCAAGACCATGCGTAAATTAATTATATTTTAGTCATTTTTTGTGTTCTAAAATGCCTGCCAGCTCGCGGAAGGACATGTTGCCGGCACACGCGTGGATTCAATGAAGGTAGGTGAGGCAGTCTTAAGCTGGTTGCACGCGGTGAGGAGGCGTGCTCAGCCAGGCCTGCAGCGAGTGCGGCCCTCTTGGCTGGCGCGCCGGTTCAATGCCTGTGCTATGAGAGGTCGCGTCCGTGTCAGAGCAATCACTCCCTCCAGTAATTTTTTGTTTGGGTATAACAAAATTTCGTTTTCCATTCACATTTTACAAGTAAAGTTCGTGGACAAACTTTGACCCAAAGTACGATGGGGACTAGTAAACCAGAATGGAGGTAGTAGTTTTTTTAATCGAAGAAGGGTTTCCCTTCCGATTTTCATTAAAGAAAACCAGCATCTAAATCTAAACCATAGTATTTGCCCTAGAACTACCAGGTTCAACATCTCGCAACATAAACCCATACAACCTCCATCGAAAAAAAACAAACCATACAACCATACGCCAAGGAGGTACGTAGTACTATGAATTCCATTTTCGCTCCATACTACTTACTACTTATAACGTGCCATTGAAAATCGGAACTCTTAACCCCGCTAAAAAAAGATATTTAAACGTGGCTACTTGATCTGTGGCAACTGGCGAGCCACCGGGCTCCAAGTCGTTCACCTGTGGTCCCGACCATCAACTCCTATGGATCAAAATATCACGCGAGCTGACTATTCCTACAAAGGTGCTCCACCATGTACCCGGTACCCGCGAATGCAGCAATCGTGCCCCTAGGGTTTTAGAGTTTATTTGTTAACGTCGCCTTTACGTAACACTCATGTGTGCGAGACAGCGAGAGGCCGACTGCGTGCGCGCGCCTCTTCTCTTCGTATATGTACTCCACCATTTGTCTGGTGTCCAAAAAATTATAATAACTACTAGCAATGTGCCAATGCGTTGCCACACGATCAAACTAGATTAATACAGTGGCGGAGCTAGATGCAGATTACGCCTAGGGTTGTGCTATGTTGAGTGATAAACTTCTATGATTTTCTATGCTTTGCATGAAGAAATTACAAAGGAAGTTGTTTCTAGGCCTGGGGCTATAGCCCTAGCTGCCCCAGGCCTGTCTTCGCCACTGGATTAATACATATTCACCGATTTGATAGAAAAAAAGTCTAGCTTTGAAATACGTATATCACTAAAAATATGTTATGTTTCACTCAAAATATATTCCTTTGGCGGTTTTGATGAGATAAGGGAGGAATGTTGTTGGTTTCAAGACTCGAGACGTGGTATATGTCTAATTTCTACTCTTACTAGCAAGATGCCTGTGCGTTGCACGAAACATCAGGATCTTATGGGAGAAAAGGATGAACAAGGGAAGGCCTTATCTGCAAATGTGGTGAAGAGTGCGGGTAAATTGCCATATTTTCCTTCCTATCCGTCAGATATAAATCAGACGACCTACATTGCAGGATGGCAGGCCCACCATCATCACCAACTCTATTTTTTATCCCTACTCTTATAATAAGCATTGTTGGTGATGATCGTGTGCCTGCCATCCTGCAATATAGGCCGTCCGATCTATATCTGACGGATAGTAAGGAAACTATGGCAATTTTGCAAAAAGATACCCACACCCCTCTCCACATTTGCAAATAAGGCCTTCCCTTGTTCATCCTTTTCCCCCACAAGATAAACTACTCATACAAATGCATCTTGATGTTCCATGCAACGCATGGGCATCTTGCTAGTTGTTGCAAAAAGCCCATGTGTGTGAGAGAGAGAGGGCGAGTGGAGGAGGACGGAGTGCATGTGTGACAAAGACACAAGGAGTGTGTGTGCGATAGGTATCAGCTTAAAATGAGGTGATAGTGTGTGTGTGCACGATCGAGAGGGTGTGTCTCAAGAAGGGAAGAAAAATCTACATAGATACAAGGAGCGGGAGAGAGACATGTATGCGATGGTGGAAGCACGAGTGTGCGGGTGTATAAACCTATCTAGAGGCTAGCTAGTCGATAAATGTTTGTGAGAGAAATACGAGTCGGGGTGCGAAAGCGAGAGTTTTGTGTGTGAGAGAGAGACGGTAGTCGGGAAGGGGAGTGGAAGCATGAGTTGTGTGTGTGTGTCTATGAGAGAGAGAGAGGAGATGGATGTCGGGGTTGTCTGATCGGTAAACAAATGAATAATGTCAGTCTGGGATGGAGACGAAAAGGAGACTGCAACAAATGTTGTGTCTACAGGAGAGATAGAGAGAGTAATTTTAGTGGTATGAGTCATATGTAGAGACATATAGGGTGTGTGAGAGAATCCCATAGAGAGAAAGACAAAATGAAAGACGAGTGGAGACTGTGTGTTTGGCGGTGAAAAAGAAAGCTTAGGTACCGAGTGATACCAGAGAACAGTAGAGACGTGAGAGATAATGAAAACCGTGTAATGTATAATGATAGGGAGAGTGTGACACTTCTCAAGGGAGACCTCGAGAGACCATGTTTGCGAGGATAGGAGCAACATGAAGTGAGCGTGCGGGTGAGCTGGAGAAAAGAGAGTGATAGCTACCTAAAGGAGCATGCATGCGAGAGAGATGGGCGTGAAAGGAGTGAACAAAAAAGGGATTCAAATATTTGAATTCGAGATGATGATACATGTAATCCATACTCGAACCAAAATTGATCTATCAAACATGCATACTCATATGAATTCATGCACATCTATGTTACTTAATATGTAGATATTACTGATCCATACATTTTAGTAGAACATAATTAGGTCAAATTTTTTTGAATTCAACCTTAAGATTTCGAGATCGTTGTATTTGTAAATCATATTATACATATAAAGGAGCAGAATTCTTTGTTGTGCTTTTGAAAGTATATATAAAAATGATGTATATAGAATGTAATTCCAATTGAAAATGGATCCCGCCCGGAAAAAAAAATACAAACGGGATTCGAATTGAGTTGGCACGGTAAACATGCACTCTGCAAAATTTGAACGAAGCGGGGAAAGTCGCAGTAACCGCCCGAAACCAAAATCTGCGAGATGGAAATCACTACTGCCTATCCCTGCCACGCAAAGCCTATATGCTGGATTTCTATAGGTTTCGATAGGGGTAGGTTTGTAATTTCACCCAAACGTGACGTAACCGCCTCTCACCTGGATTCATACACGGTGGGCGCCAAAACACAGTGTGTCCTCGACCGAAATCGACTCCCTCCTCGATTCATATTCATACACGGTGGGCGCCAAAAACAAACTCTCGTCGGCAAATATTCGGTGTATGCGAGATTACCGTACTATCGCCAACCGACTAGTGTTGCTGTGATGTAGTAGAAATTTGAAACGGGGGCTAAGTTTGTAAATTTCCTCGCATTTGAGACAAGCGCGCCCTAAATACATGGTTCCCCCCTTCCTCTCTACCTCCCTTTTCCCCATTCGTACTCCGTGGGCGCCAAAACACCCTCTCCACCCCACCCTCCTCCGTCCGCCGCCGCCGTCCGCCACCCCATCCACCACCGTCCTCCTCCACCATGCCGGAGCTGATACCCCGACGCCATCGTCCATTACAAGAGATCGACCTCTCTCATCCACGGCTTCGGACCCGGATCCTTGCATCCCGTCCTCTCGCTTCATCCCCGCCGTCATCCACCTTGCCGGCGCCGCTCCTACAACCGTCTCGTCCACCGCGCCCCGCCGCCACCGTCTACCCTCCTAGATCTGCTTCCACGCTGTCGACAGCCATCGCTACCGCAGCACCGTCAAATTCTCAGCAGATGCATACACGGCGCCGCACCAGAGGCGGTACTCTTTCATATCTACTCAACTTATTTATCGTAGCAAGAAAATAGATCGCCACTGCTTTACTCCGATTTCTTGTATTGGTTGCGAAGTTGCCTTTGTCCGGTTTGCACCTTCAGATCCGCCATGGCACGCTCAACACCATACTCGCAATGCTCATGGTTTTCCCCTTTTATATTCCACACTAGTTAAATCAGAGTAGACTAAATTTCAAAATTGGGTCAGTCGATTTTTCAGAGCTCGTCGGAGTTCGCCGGTGCGATCGAAGGGGCTCGGGTGGGGATGGTGGTTGTGGGGGGTGGTGGTGGGGCCTCATCGAACGAAGAAAACTCGACGTGGGTGGGGGCGGGGGTGGGGGTGGGGGTGGCGGAGGAACACAGGCGGTGGGCCGGTGGTTTGGCCGGCGGCCCGTGCGGTGTTCTGTATGGGAAGCACAGTATGTTCCTTGTCAGGAAGGGGAGCAGGGACATCTGCAGTCTAACAACTGATAGAGCTGGCCTGTACGTGATCGATAGGCTTTCAATTACTAGCGGCAATACAACACCGTAATTTCCAGCCAGTTCCACTTTCCTGATTTATATATCCTGGTTATGGTGTACCCCTGTTATGTACACTATGATCTGCCTAGTTGCTGTGTGCTCTTGTTATCATGGTTTGGCAATAAACTCTTTATACAGTATATTATGAACCTATCATCTGCCAGCTATCCTTACTTCTGGAGCCTATTTTTTCGTGTACTTGTGCCAGATTATATAAATGCAAAGCACCATATTATAGCACACATGAGCTCTCTCATCAGAATCCAGTGATAGAACACAAGTGTGTACAGGGGCGCCCCTATATTAGAATATCATCTGCATTACAAAGATAATCTCACAACTATTTATGTTTTCATGGTTCTCAGATATCATACGCAATTACAGTGAATATCAAAATCCGTGCATCAGAAGAATATTGTGGAACACTGCAATGACTTACAAAATTGGCACCAAGGCATTGAGTGCCATTCTGGAAGCAATGAAACTCGTATGCTCCCCACCTATTGATTCTTGTTCATATCATCCTAATGACTATTCTAACCTCGAGGAGTCAAAGGCAGATGGCATGTCCTGTTCACCCATCAAGGTGCTTGTTCTAATTTGGCAAGGTTTTATTGATTGTGCGTATCTTGCATATGTTGTCTTGCATTTCTTCTACTTTGTTGCACCGCCATCTGCTTAGTTTACTCATCATATATGTCGAGATGCCATGCCCATCCATTATCAATACATATTCCATATGTCATCATACCATGTTTTTCCACTCAAATGTTGTTCTGGTGCATCAGACATCAAAAAGGAAGAGGGTGATTGCCGAACCTGAAGGAGCACCAGCAAAGTCCTTGAAAAACATGGTGGTGCCGGAGAAATCAGACAGCACCCCACTTATATTGGCTGTACAACCAGTGACACAAAACGTAGGACCGACTCCAGCAGACTGTACCCATACTTCACTGGCCACACCACTAGCCCCACCACACAGGACCTGCACTCCAGCAAAGGTATACCGATTTCATTTGCCATAGCACCAACTGTACCATAGAAAAATCCCACTCCAGCAAAAAGTACAACAAGTCCACCGGCCAAAGACCTATCCCAACTGCAGAGACGGCCAATTCCTGCAGATTGGAACCCCATTCCATTTATTCCCAGTTTAAAAGACAATTCTTTCAATGTTGTTAGGGACTACGTGCATATATTCCCATCATGGGAAGATTATTGTGAAGACAAACACCATTTTCACATCTTCCTGTCCAACCTACGTGTAAGTGCTATTATTCATGGTTATTATTTTCCTGTTTTCTGCTGATTGAACACATCAATGATTTACATTACATTGTTGTAACTAGGCGAGGGTCAATCTAGATAGTCATGACGAGCAAAGCCTGCTTGTGCTTTTCAAGGAAGCATTGCAACAGTATCGGTGTTACCTGAGGAAATCACACTTTGATGGCAAGTATATAAATGAATTTCTGGTGAAGTCTCCTGTGCTAAATTTAGAAGACATTGAATGGAAAAACCTTGTTATGCACTGGTCTCGTTCCCAGGATGAGGTACTGTCTATGAAATCACATGACAATTTGAACTTCTACTTTTCCGCATGTGCCTTACGGATCTTTTTTGTAGGAAATCTGCTCGAAGAAGAACTCCGGTTTGACAAGAACGACAGGATATCGCAAATATGCTGCCCGCTGCTTTACTCTTGTTAGTACCTGTTGTCCTGTATCACTGTACTTGCATACATACCTGGTTCATTATGTGACAGCAGTATGCATGATAGCTTGCTTATCAATTGTTCACTCCAAATTATCTGATCTGTATGAATGGTTACATTAGTGTAGAATATATCCAATGCCAATGTTTTTTAGCTCTGCATTGCTCTTGTAAGTACATGTTGTCCTTTATCAGTGTACTTATAATGACAGGTAGTTGTTCATGTACCATCACTCTGCAGCTTATTTTCCTTTGCCCTCCATTTTCTACACATCAGATCTATATTTACTCTTACCATAAGGTTGGTACTGAAGAAGTTTAGCTGTGCATTGCTCTTGGTTGTACCTTTTGCCTGTATCACTGCACTTACATTTATAGCTACTTGGTTATGTAGCATCACTCTTCATCTTATCTTAAATATTCTCCATTTTTCGTATATTATCACATCTATATTTACTCTTAACAAAATGTAGAATAAAGGCAATGCTTTTGAAGAAGATTCTGTGGTAAACTTCTCGAATTGCCCCCCCATCAGCATGGACAAGGCCTTTATAGAGCCTGTCTTTACCAATAATGTAAGTTTGTCCATCGCAAGCCTTCAAAATTTGTTGTATATATTTGGTTAGGCATGACTGCAACAGCTGTTTATTTTTGGTGTTTGCATCAAATTGCTTGTTTAAAGTTTATTATATGTAGTTCATAAACAAAAGTTCGTCCTTTCTCAATTTAAGTTTTCAGTTGTACAACCAAGTTCCTTCTTCATACCATGTAAATTAAACTATATAGAGCAAGTGATCTTCTTTTGCACTGCTTGTATGCTTCTGTTCTTCATCTGTAATCCAGTGGTGTGGTGAACCTACCCACTACAGCACCATGTCATATTCTGCAATGTCTTAACTATGAACAATGTCATATCATTCTACTATTATTTAAACCATCTCTTTGTTTGCCAATTTGAAATGGTATAAATTGACAGCACACTAACCATTGATACTTATGAGTTCTTGATCTGTAATCCAGTGGTGTCGTGAAGCTACCAACTCCTTCACAATGTCATTTCCTGCCATGTCTTGACCTGAACAATACCATATTGTGTTAATGCAAATTTAAACTGTGTCACTTTATTCGTCATGCCTCTTGATCGGCCTAAGGCCACAGAATCACTTGGGGCTTTGTCGAACCCGAACCATGACCACGCCATTTGGTCGGCATAAAATGCCACAAGAATCACTTGGGGACCTGGCTAACTAGAACCATAGTTACACCTAACGGGAGCTTGGTCGTGTTTGGCCATGGTTACGCCATTTGATCATCTTAAATAAGTCTTTTTTAGCAAACATTTTTTCGTTGCTTTTGCTTCATACATTTCTTTGAAGGTTTTTTTTTGCTTTTTATTGTGTTTCTTAAACCGACAATTTTTTTTTCAATTGACAGAACACAGTTCACGTCAATCCGGAGGCTATTTGACCGGTTTAATCCGCGTTGTTAACATCCTCTTATGGAGTAACACGGTATTTATCGTAACCCGGCATGGTTTACATGGTAAACTAGCGTCATATATATATACAGGAGCTGTTATCTCCTCCAACAGTATGGGTTTGCAAAACTCCGCTTCAAGATTGGCCAAGCCAACTTCACGCTCAATGACGACAGGTATTATGTATCTCAAAATTTGGTCATACTTAAAATTTTGTTTTGATTTCATATATGCAGACATCATATTCCGCCTGACGGTACAACCGCGGTGGCACTTGACGAATTTTTCATTTCAGAAAGTGTTTTGGAAAGTTCATTGCCACAGGGAGAACAAATTATGCACGAAGGCATATCAACATCAAAGGTATCAGCTAGCCTATTACAAGGCAACATGGTGCCCATAATAATATAATTGTTTTTCGCGAAGAAGAGGCAGTTTTGAACCGGCGTCCGGTTCAAGCTTGGTCACCAGCCTGGCCTGATGGTTGTGGGTCGTCCTGCGCCGCTTCAGCCTCCGTATCCCTACCCAGTGGCTGGAAATCCACAGTTGTCCAGTCGATTCCCATTAATGCTTGAAAAACAGCTTCATCGTGGATCAGCAAGGACGGGTCAATATCGGGAGCGTAAGTATGCTTACGGATTGGAGGAATCAGATTTTCCGATTCATGGATTGGCGCAGCTATTCGCTTGTTCTGACTGTCATATTTCGCTTGATAACGAGACAAGTCTGCTTCCTCAGCCAACTGACAAGCTAGTGGACGCACCTCCCGGTTTATCGCTCGCAGATCCGCTTCACCGAATTCTGATCCGTCTTCCTTCAAGCTGGGATAGCCCTGAGCCGCTTCAACAGGATCAAAATCCGGCACCCAGGCTTTTGCCCGGATTAAAGCATTGATTGCGCCGGTTCGAGCAGCAGATTTCTTTAGCTCTTCAATCCGGGCAGGAAGCACCGACAGTTTCATCAGAGTATCTTGAATCAAAGTAGGCGCTGGTTTGTTATGAGAGGCGGTACAGATGATCCGCTGGGCACCAGTATACAATTGTTCAACCAATGTATAAGCGGCTTTTCGCTTCTTCGGTACATCTGACCCCAAGTGACCAATGCGTGTCCCTGAAATACCATAAAGGGTTAATAAGCCGGCGACTTTGTCAGAAGGCAGAGCCAATTCAGTAGGAAAACTGGCTTACCAAAGATAGCAGCAGTCATGGCATGCACGTGCCGCTTTATGCTGGTCAGTTCATCTGCCACTGGTTTTAGTGCAGCCTCAGCATCCTCTGCTTGTTTGATCAAAGCGGATTTCTTAGTGGCCCAGTCCGCCCATTTCTTTTTGAAGTTTTCCTTAAGTTGTTCCATGGCGCTTAAAGCACTGGCCAATTCCTCTTTTGCTTTGGAGGTTTCAGCTTGTTGGGTTTTCAGGGCTTCTTGAAGATCGATGACTTGGTTCTCTTTCGTCTTCAGCTCTGCCTGCATACATATAGATATATGCCTCAGCAAACTGGTAGAAGGATTCAAGTACCAACCACATAACAAGTTATGCGCTTAGTACTTGGGGGCTAATGCATATTTGATATAAAGTGGCCCCCGATTTACCCCTTCATCTTTCGATTGTTTACAAAGTCCCAAGATCAATACAAGTATTCAACTTGGCGCTTGGGGGCTAATGGCTATTTGATCATATATATTCTGATACGGCAGTTTCAATTACTTAAAGTACCGGTTTAACTACGCTAAAGTTGAACCGGCCCTTGGGGGCTACATCAGCAAATTTCAAAGCAACAAGATTTATATTATTTAAGTCCCGGTTTGAAAGAATATTCCAAACCGGCCCTTGGGGGCTAGGAGAGTCAGGAATGGAAGCATACAAGCAAGAAGGAGCATATGGAAATTACCTCATATTTGTCTTTCATCATGTTAAACAGACCGGCTTCATAGTCACGGCTAGTATACAGTCGGTTCAGATAGCCGGAATGGATATCTTGGGCGTTCAGAGCAGCGTAAGTCGTCAGATCAGCGTTCCACTTGCCTTTACCAAAGGCAGCAAGTTCTTCCTTGGCAAAATGTTTGGATAAAGCGACAAGATTGTTTGGCTCGTATGGCCAGTACCAGTAATGACAACCTCATCATCTTTGGTACCGCCGGTTTGCACTGGAGCTGTTGGCTTGTCAGTAGGCTTTGCTGGACCGGTGGAGCTTTCAATCCGGATGGAACCTATAGGCTGATGGGTAGGATCTGAGGTGTTAGTGGGTCTCTCTTCTGCAATAAGATCATCATCTTGTTGCGGTGGATCGTTGGGAGTATCCTCAGGAATAGCCGCTTCAGCGTTGGGTGTCTTGTCCGCTTCAAGAACGACATCCTCTTCGGCCGCTTTGTCCAGGCGGGCCTTCTTGCTTGGCCTAGGTTTGGCCCTGAGAAGGATAACAAAATCAAATACAGAATATGTTCTAAGGCAATGTACTGCAAACATTGCAATAAGTATAGCTTACCCAAACACCATTTTGAGCGGTGGGAGCTGAGTAGACGATGACTCGCCAGAAGATGAGTGGGAAGTAACCTGATAATTGGAGTCAGACGGAGTAAGAGGTTGACGAAAGCAGCCCGCTTTAGGACAAGCACTGACAAGAAAATTAGAGACCTCGGAATGGCGTTTCCAAACCGGACTGTTCGGTAAACCGGCGGAGGTAACTACCTGGTCGCTGCGCCGGGTGGTGCGGCGAGCTTCGTGTTGTTGGGTCTTCATAAGAAGTTTAGGATCCAAATAAGCAAGAGGATGAGAAAATTTAACTTTCCGGTTTGCCTGACGGATTTTTTGTGAAGGCAAGGTTTCTGAATCGGAAGAGAGAATAACTACCTCGGCAACATCCGCGTGGCTGGCTTCGACGTCATCCTGACAAATATTATCATCAATAAGATGCATGAAAAATAAACCAAGTGAGTCAAGCTCTACCTCAAAATCCGGATTATCAACCTCATTGTCAGGAGCCGGATTAGAAGAGGCGGTGGTTCTTTTCCTATGGGCAGTCTTCTTCACAACTTTAGTCTTTTCCCGGGCTGCTCTTTCCGGGTTGTCTGGTTTTTCTGGCTTCTCCTGCGGCAGTTTTTTGCTCCAAAACGGATCATCGCCCTGATTATGCAAACACTGATATTAAAAACAATGATCAGACATATCAATAACAGATTCAGTAAAGGGAAAAGTCAAAGTCTTACAGCTGGCGGTTTGTTGGTGGCACAGAAGGGAAGCAGGCCGGTTCTAGCGCAGATGTGTTCCGGTTCATTCAGTATCTTACGCAGAGCCTCTGTGATTTCTTCACCAGAGAGCTGGAGTCTTGAGTGTCGCAGTGGGTCATCAACACGATCAGTATACTGGCACATCAAACCGGAGCACAGACTAAGAGGCAGTATGCTCCATGATATCCAACAGCGAGCAAGATCAACCCCTGTTAAACCGTTGGCCATAAAAGCTCTGAGCTTTGATAGCTGAGGAGCATATTTACTTCTCTCCTGTGCAGTCAATCTTTGTGGAGAAGGGTGTGTGTTGCTGAGCCGCTCCGGTCGAAAGCCAGGCAAGGGATTCTCACCAGCAGGGGAGGTGTCTTTGCAGTAGAACCATGTCTGATTCCATTCTTTGGGGTGGCTATGCAGTTTTGCGTGAGGGTATGTGACCTCTTTCCTTTTCTGAATCGCCACACCACCCAACTCCGTATTGGAGCCGTCAGTAAATTCAGTATGACGGTTTAGATGGAGTAGGTCTCTGAACAGTTCCACTATGGGTTGAAAGAACGCTTCACAGAGCACTTGGAAGTGACACATATTTGTAACAGAGTTGGGGCCAGTATCTTGTGGATGGAGCTGGAAATCGGCTAAGACATCCCGATAAAATTTAGAACTGGGCGGCTTAAAGCCCCAGGCTAAGTGATCTACGAAAACAACAACCTCTCCTTCTCGAGGTGAGGGAGGGCAATCTTTGCCAGGAGCCCTCCAATGGATTGTATCCTTACTGCCTAAAGCACGAATCAGGACTAAATCGTCCAGTTCAGCCTCTGTGACGTGAGAAGGAACCCAATTGCACTCATACACTTGCTTGGCCATGATGGAATCTACACGGTAAAAGATCCCGGTTCAAAAATGCATTGATTAAAATGCACTGGTATGTACAATGTTAAACCGGAAACAACCCTATCTAAACCGGAGTTTCATGAAGCAACCTACATCTGGCGGTTCAACAAGGGGACTAATGGCATATACCGGTTTGGAAAATTTTCTATAAGGTTAAACCGCCTGACCTAAACATTGAAGCAATTAAGATTGCGGATGGTTAAGTATGCAGAAACAGGTTTCACAAGATCTTATTACGGCATTGGATCTGAAGCAAGTTCAGAAAATAAGAAAAATAGTCGAAGATCAAAGCAGAATAGTATTGAATCAATGAGCAGAAGTATATGTGAGATCTATGGTTTTGGGCAGGAAACTAGCGGCGGATACTGAAAGTTACCGCTACACAAAGCAAGGGTTTACATGTGCATCCAGGAGCTAATACATGAGTATGAACAAGTGATGAACACCGCAAGAACACGAAGCCCTAGATCAGATCTATATTGAGAAGAACAGAAGACCTACCAGAGCTGAGGAAAACGCGGAAGGTCGCCGCAGCTTTCTGGCGCGTTCAAGTTGATGCAGCGGCCAAGGGTGATGCAGAAGACGACGGCGGCGGCGGAGCTCTGAGACTGGCGACGCGAGGAAGACGAAGAGGAAGGGCACGAAGGGAAGAAAAGAAATGACCCTTTGGGCCTATTTATAAGGCAAAGGACATGTGTAAGGTGCGGGAATCAAGGGACCACAGATTTTGGAAGTAGGGCGGTCACCTCGGTCATTGCGAATCTATTAGACAAGAAGATATCATGGATGTTTTCTTTATGACAGATGATGTCACGCCGTTTTACAGCAAACAGAGAAGATGATGCCACGGCGGTTCAACAACTACAAGAAGATGTTGAAGACGAAGATTTTTGCTAAGGATTGACATGTTCAAATCAATCTGGGGCCTAATGTTGGGGATATTACTACTGGGCATAAACCGGCCTACCTGGGCCGGATTAACTCCATCAGTAGTTCAAAGGTGTTAAAGCCCAAAGAGGCAGATAAAGGCCTAGGGCCCGTAGTCGGTTGTTTACAACCTGTAGCCGTACATCAGCTTTGTGCACATACTTGTAATATGAGTTAGGAACAAGGAGAGACCAACCCAGATACGAGTATGAACCGGTGTTGGGACTCTCCGAACCGGCAGGCGTCACCCATGTATATAAGGGGACGACCCGGCGGTGGTTCAAAGACGACAGACAACAACTCGAGACATAGGCGAAGCTTATTCGCTCCCTAGTCATCGAAACACCCATCAAGTCCATCACAACTAGAAGTAGGCTTTTACCTTCATTGAATGGGCCGAACTAGTATAAACTCTCTTGCGTCCTTGTGTCCGCTTTAACCCTTCAAGCTAACCCGTAGTGATGGCTCCACGACTAAGTCCTTTCTCTAGGACATCTGCCGTGACAAAACCACGACAAGTATGATCTATTTCATATTTGATTATTCTTAAGTGCAACCTTGGTTATAAACCCGGGTTATATGTTGGGCATTATGACCCGTCCGGCGGTAAACTGCCAGGACACTTTAAACTTGTTGTATGTAGAAATAGGTTGAATAAAGCATAATTACAAATCACCGGTGTTTACTGACCCGGACTGGCTTTGGACTATAAATCACTAGTATATATTTGGATTGCGCCATTGGAATTATGCGCTTATAAATCATTGGGTATATTATTCAAATAGCCAACATGGCTGGATTTTTATTATGGTTAGCAATAACCAGTATTATGATTAAGGTTTTCAAAGTCGCTTTAGCGCAATGGCCATCATATTATCAATAGATATGATTTATTCTACAATTGAAGGAATAGTCCCGAGTTGCTGCAGGCTTATGACCCAGCACTTGGGGGCTACATTATTTCAGTTGAAATTACATCAAATACACAAGTCTCATGTCGCTGCAAGCATGCACCATGACACTTGGGGGCTAATGCAAAGTCATTGTTTGCTCACTTATTGAAGACCCGACTCATCACATCGTAATAAGCCGGCCCTTGGGGGCTACCAATTGCTCCTGTCAACAATTCAAGGTACACATATTTTCATCTATTATTGAAGGATCCACTGCTTAGTTGGTAAAAGCACAAGGCTCTTAACCTTGTGGACGTGGGTTCAAGCCCCATGATGGGGGTTACATCATATGATGTTATTTTCATTGAAGAATATATCAAGTCCTAGCTCAATATTATCTTATTGAGCCGGCCCTTGGGGGCTACATATTGCTGCTCAAGTTTACATGATCATATTTACACAGTACCTGCTCATTATTGCATAATAACCCGGCCCTTGGAGGTTAGCAATTTCAAGTCCCAGGTTGCTGCAAGCATGACAACCCGGCACTTGGGAGCTACATATGTGGAATACTCAGTTCTGACTGGTGATTGAAATGAACAACCTAGATTTCTTCAAGCTTGTGACATTCATATTGAAGCAAGTCTTAAGCTGTTGCTATGTTACCTTCTTAAGACTTGGGGGCTACAAGTGATAGGCATATAAGAGGTATATTTTCAAGCTTGATGTTAACTACAATTATGACCTGGTGCCATCAATATTTGTAAACCGGTAATGATAAACCGGCAAGTTCAAGTATTAAACCGGCACAGTTTTACATTTTCAAACCGGCACAGTTTTTACATTCTCAACCCGGCAAGTTCTACATTCTTAAACCGGCTACAGATCAGATGAGTATTTCAAAAGCCAATATTTTTGTTAAGCATTGGGAGCTGAAGTCAAAGGAGTTATTCTTCACAATATTTATCTATGACAAACCAATGTCAACAAAGTATGAAGCTGGTCTATTGACTCGGATTTTCTAGAAGGAAATGACAAGGATTTAAAGATACTCAGGATCAATTTAACATGGATAAATCCAAATTAAACTGGGGGCTAATGTCGGGGATATACCCCGCGGTATGACCCGGCTGGAGTTGTAAACCGGCTGGGACTTGGTAAACCGGCGGATGGTAAATCGGTGGAGAGTTAAGACAGAGAGTCAAGACAGATGGCTAAGAAAGATGGTAAACCGGCAGAGTTAAGACAGATGGTAGTACCGGCAGGTGTTAAGTCAATCATAACCCGACAGACAATGTTAAATCGATGGACAATGTCAAACCGGCAGACAATGTTAAACCGACAGACATTAAGAAGCCCAGGAAGGGAAGTCAAAATAGTTTAAGTCTTAGTCCGAGATGGACTCTACATGTAACCCGCCCTTCAACATATATAAGGAGGGGTAGGGCTCCCCAAAGAGGGACAAGCTACAAGCAAGAAGAAACAATCTTAGGGCTAGACACAAAGAGGAGAGCCGGTTTACGACGACTCCCTCGTGATGATAATGAGACCTAGCCTCAAACAGCATGTAGGGTTGTTACCGGATGATGTTTCTCGGGGCCCGAAGCTGTCTAAACCTTTGTCTTGCATTGCGTCTCTCGATTCCACTCAACCCCTCTCAAGCTACCACATAGATGTGTTGGCCTCACGACTAAGTCCTCACACTAGGACATCTGACGTGACAATTCCACGACAAGTGGCAATCGGAGTCTTCCTCTTCTTCTTATCAGTACGACCCCAACTACTATTATGGATATCCGCCAGGCCAGCCGTGGCCATAGACCAACTTAGTCCAAAAGCCTAAGCTTGGGGGAGTATGTATTTCCCATGACATTACATTCATGTTCACACACTCATTGCTAGATGCCGGTGCTCATACTTTTTCATTGTATCATCCATGCTAGTTTAATTTCCTTTTTATGCTTTCTTCTTGTGTGCTTGAAAAACCTTAAGAAAAACCAAAAAAATTAGTTGTAGCTTTTAATCGGTTTAATTTCCATGCTTGTAGTAGTAATTTAAAAGAAAACCCAAAAATATTTCCTGTTCTTCTTTTGCTTGTTGGGAGCTTTCCCGTGTAAATAGTTTTATTTCTTTTCTTTTCTTTGGGGGTCGATAGGAGAAGACCATGATTAAATTGTTGAAGTGGCTCTTATATGCATAAATGTTGATCTGACAAAAGAGCCCATATTGCCTTGTCTTCTCCTGTTTATTGAATGCTTGCAGATTCCAGCTTAGTCCAATGCACGTGCACTATTATTATTATTCACACTATTCAGTCATGCAAGTGAAAGGCAATTATGATGATATATGATGGACTGGCTGAGATGAGAAAAGCTGGTATGAACTCAACCTCTTTTGTTTTTGTAAATATGATTAGTTCATCATTCCTGATTCAGCCTGTTATGAATAAACATGTTTGCAATGACAACTAGAGATCATAGTTTCTTGTGTCATGCTTGATTAGCTATGAGTTATAATGGTTTACCTTGTGTGCCAACATGCTATTGAGATAGTTATGATGTGGTATGATATGGTGGTATCCTCCTCTGAATGATTTAAGTGACTTGACTTGGCGCATGTTCACGCATGTAGTTGAAACAAAATCAACATAGCCTTCACGCTATTTATGTTCATGGTGGATTATATCCTACTCATGCTTGCATTCGGTGTTGATTAATTTTAATGCATGTTCATGACTGTTGTCGCTCTCTAGCTGGTCGCTTCCCAGTCTTTTGCTAGCCTTCACTTGTACTAAGCGGGAATACTGCTTGTGCATCCAATCCCTTAAACCCCAAAGTTATTCCATATGAGTCCACTATACCTACCTATATACGGTATCTACCTACCGTTCCAAGTAAATTTGTATGTGCCAAACTCTAAACCTTCAAATAAATATCCTGTTTTGTATGCTTGAATAGCTCATATATCAACTAGGGCTGTCTGTATCTTCCATGTTAGGCGGGTTATTCTCAAGAGGAGTGGACTCCGCTCCTCACTCACGAGATAAATGGCTGGTCACCGGGATGCCCAGTCCCATGCTTTATGCAAACTAAATCAAAATAATTGCAAACAAAACTCCCCCTGGGCTCTTGTTAGTTGGAGGCACTCGTTGTTTCGAGCAAGCCATGGATTGATGCTTGTTGGTGGAAGGGGGAGTATAAACTTTACCATTTTGTTTGAGAACCGCCTATAATGTGTGTAGCATGGAAGATATCACCATCTCTTGGTTGTTATGTTGACAATGAAAGTATACCGCTCAAAATATTATTCACCTCTGTTTCAAAGCCGAGCTCTAGCACCTCTACAAATCCCTGCTTCCCTCTGCGAATGGCCCATCTATTTACTTTTATGCTGAGTCATCATACTCTTATTAAAAAGCACCAGTTGGAGAGCACCACTGTCATTTGCATTCATTATTGTTAGTTTACATTGAGTATGACTTGACTGGATCTCTTTTACCATGAATTACAATGTCTAGTCAGTCCTTGGTCTTTAAAGGTGCTCTACATTTATGTTTTGCTGTCTCAGAAAGGGCTAGCGAGATACCATCTTGTTATATCATATTATGATTGTTTTGAGAAAGTATTGTCATCCGAGATTTATTATTACTGCTCGCTAGTTGATTATGCTATTGATATGAGTAAACTTGAGACCTATGTGTTATTGCAAATGTGGTTAGTTATAATCATTGCTGAAAACTTGAATGCTGGCTTTACATATTTACAACAACAAGAGCAAACAGAGTTTGTAAAAGTTTTTCTTTATCACTTTCAGTTTGTTAACTGAATTGCTTGAGGACAAGCAAAGGTTTAAGCTTGGGGGAGTTGATAGGTCTCCAACCTATCTACTTTTCCAAACACTTTTGCCCTTGTTTTGGACTCTAACTTGCATGATTTGAATGAAACTAACCCGGTCTGACGCTGTTTTCAGCAGAATTACCATGGTGTTATTTATGTGCTGGAACAAACATTCTCGGAATGACCTGAAACTTCACGCAGCCACTTTTCAGAAAATATGAAAAACACCTACAAAAGATGAAGGCCAGGGGGCCCACCACCTCTCCACGAGGGTGGGGGGCGCGCCTGCCCCCCTAGGGCACGCCCCCTACCTCATGGGCCCCCTGTTGCCTCTCCGACTCCAACTCCAACTCCATATATTGAGTTTCGGGGAGAAAAAAACCAGGGAGAAGAAATCATCTTGTTTTACGATACGGAGCCGTCGCCAAGCTCTAAAACCTCTCGGGAGGGCTGATCTGGAGTCCGTTCGGGGCTCCGGAGAGGGGAATCCGTCGCCATTGTCATCATCAACCTTCCTCCATCACCAATTTCATGATTCTCACCGCCATGCGTGAGTAATTCCATCGTAGGCTTGCTGGACGGTGTTGGGTTGGATGGGATCTATCATGTAATCGAGTTAGTTTTGTTAGGGTTTGATCCCTAGTGTCCACTATGTTCTGAGATTGATGTTGCTATGACTTTGCTATGCTTAATGCTTGTCACTAGGGCCCGAGTGCCATGATTTCAGATCTGAACCTATTATGTTTTCATCAATATATGAGTGTTCTTGATCCTATCTTGCAAGTCTATAGTCACCTATTATGTGTTATGATCCGTTAACCCCGAAGTGACAATAATCGGGACACTTACCGGTGATGACTGTAGTTTGAGGAGTTCATGTATTCACTATGTGTTAATGCTTTGTTCCGGTTCTCTATTAAAAGGAGGCCTTAATATCCCTTAGTTTCCGTAAGGACCCCGCTGCCACGGGAGGGTAGGACAAAAGATGTCATGCAAGTTCTTTTCCATAAGCACGTATGACTATATTCGGAATACATGCCTACATTACATTGACGAACTGGAGCTAGTTCTGTGTCACCCTAGGTTATGACTGTTACATGATGAACCGCATCCGGCATAATTCTCCATCACTGATCCATTGCCTATTATATGTTCTTTGCTTATTTACTTTCCCGTTGCTATTGCTATCATCACTACAAAATACCAAAAACATTACTTTTATTACTGTTACCTTTTGCTACCGTTACCACTACTATCATATTACTTTGCTACTAAACACTTTGCTGCAGATATTAAGTTTCCAGGTGTGGTTGAATTGACAACTCAGCTGGTAATACTTGAGAATATTCTTTGGCTCCCCTTGTGTCGAATCAATAAATTTGGGTTGAATACTTTACCCTCGAAAACTGTTGCGATCCCCTATGCTTGTGGTTATCAACAAACATTGTGTCCCTAGTGAGCCTCTACTTGACTAGCTCGTTGATCAAAGATGGTTAAGGTTTCCTAACCATGGACATGAGTTTTCATTTGATAAATGGGATCACATCATTAGGAGAATTATGTGATGGACAAGACCCATCCATCAGCTTAGCATATTGATCGTTCAGTTTTATTGTTATTGCTTTCTTCATGTCAAATACATATTCCTTTGACTATGAGATTATGCAACTCCCGGATACCGGAGGAATACCTTGTGTGATATCAAACGTCACAACACTACAAAAAAAGACACATCCGTGACATTTTGGGCCAAACCAATTTTTTCTGTCATACATATGACACTTCTATGACAATAATTGTGACAAAACCCGGTATCATCATAGATGTGGTGGGCTCCTACTTCTATGACAAAAAATCATGACAGAAAATGGGCTTTTCGTCCTGGGTGGGCCGGAGACGCAGCTGCATGACATTCTTTGGGCCGTCCATGACGGAAAAAACCGTGGTAGAAGCGAGGGCGAGGAAAATTTTGGGGAGTTCCCGGTTACGGTGGGAGGTTGGGGGCCGAGCGATGCGCGTTTCTCTCGTACACGTACGCGCGTGTGTGCGAGGCGTTGGCTCTAATTGAACCCGAGCGAGGCGTTGGGCTCTAACTGAACCCGAGCGATTGCACTGCAGGCTACGCGTCACTGAACCCGAGCGATCGATCGATGGCTATTAACTGAACCCGATTGAGCGATTCCTTCGCTACTGCTGCTAACTGAAGCCGGTCGATGCTGCCTCTGGGATGA
>NC_041380.1:471091152-471226684 GCF_002162155.2 Triticum dicoccoides | reverse complement strand
ACAGGACCCCGTGGTGTGGTGGAGGGCTGGATGAACAGTAGACGGTGGAGGGGTGCCCGTGGAGGGGTGGTTGAACAGGACCCCGTGGTGTGGAGGGCTGGATGAACAGTAGACGGTGGAGGGGTGGTTGAACAGTAGCCGGTGGAGTAGCGCGCGGTGGAGGCTGGATCAACAGGAGCCCATGGAGGCTGGAGGAGGTGAACGGTAGCCCGTGGAGGCTGGAGGAGGTTGACAGTGGAGATGAACAGTATCCCGTGGAGTCCCGTTTTGCGGTACGCCACACCCCTCCCGATGAACAGGACCCCCGTTTCGACCGTAGCGCTCCAACACAAGTCGTTTCATCCATTTTGCGATACGCCACACCCCTCCCGATGAACAGGACCCCCGTTTCGACCGTAGGAGGTCCATTTCGTCCGTTTTGCGGTACGCCACACCCCTCCCGATCAACAGGACCCCCGTTTTGACCGTAGGAGGTCCGTTTCCTCCGTCTGCGGTAGGCTACGCCTCGTTTCCATCACCTGTTCCGTCCAAGCCCTCCCGATGAACACGACCACGCATTCCGTTCCGACCCAGCCGGTTGGCTCCCACGCGTTTCGTTGCCTCCTGATGAACACGACGCATTCCATTGCCTCTTGATGAACACGACGCATTCCGTTGCCTCCCCATGAACACGACGCATTCCGTTGCCTCCCCATGAACACGACGCATTCCGTTGCCTCCCCATGAACACGACAACGATACTGTTTCTCCGTTCCGACCCATCCATGTACAGGAGCCCTCGCCGTACGTATGCGCGAGTAGGCATTCGAGACCCCGCCCGTATGTACACATACGTGGCCGTATTTTCTTTCTTGCACCCTGGCCGTTGTATGTATGTGTACATGCTACGTGCGCGCCTCTACTACAACACGTGCGCGCCTCTACATCCACCAGTATATATGTACATACACGTTCGTGACCAGAATGACAACGCTACGTATGCTTCGACCAGGTGGGTCCCGACTGTCATGCACTTCCTTGCGTGCGAAGATGTAGCTGGTGGGTCCCAGCAGTCAGGGGACGAATCGTTTTTTGCCCGGACGCACTTCTTTGCGTGCGAAGATGTAGCTGGTGGGTCCCAGCAGTCAGGGGGGCGAATCATTTTTTTTGCCCGGACGCACTTCCTTGCATGCGAAAATGTAGCTGGTGGGTCCCAGCAGTCAGGGGGAAACGTTTTTTTTGCGAAATACAGTGGCCCGTCCGGTGGGTCCCACCTGTCAGGTGGAGGAATCATTATTTTCCGCGTAATAAGAAGGCACTTCCTTGCTGCGGCCATGGACCCAGCTGTCAGCCTCTCCATGTACAGTCCACGTCCGATGGAAGTTGTTCCTTGACCACGTTGACCACGACGCGCCGAGAGCACCAAGGCGGTGGACGACGGCGAGGCCTAGGAAGGGGACGACGCAGAGCCGGGGAAGGCGCGGTAGTGGAAGCCCACACAGAGAGGAGTACAAGGGTTCACTGGTTCGGCTGCTGTGTGAGGCTGCCGTCGCCGTAGGGCCTGGCCAGCGGTGGGAATAGTAGGGGCGGTGAGGCCTCCGCGGCAGCACATCCGGCCACGGGACGCAGGAGCATGCGGCACGACCGGCGCTGCTTTGGGCGGCTGGAGCAAGAAGACCATAGGTTGAAGAAGCACTACAACCGTTGGATGGACATCGTACGGTCACTGGAGCTAGAATCGTTTATATTGACTAAGTTGACAAAGCCCTCCGTCCCCGTCAACTTAGTAGGCCCACAAGTCAGCCTCCCACCAAGGTGGGTCCCAGCTAGCAGGGGGTATTCATTTTTTTGTGCGTAATAAGGAGGCACTTCTGGTGGGTCTGAGCCTACAGCAGGGGGAACGTTTTTTTCATGAAATACGGTGGCCCGTCGGGTGGGTCCCATCAGTCAGGGGCAAATGTTTTTTTCGTGAAATACTGGTGGGCGTCCGGTGGGTCCCTGCTGTCTGGTGGAGGAATGATTATTTTCCGGTTAATAAGGAGGCACTTCCTTGTGGCTGCCATGGACCCAGCTGTCAGCCTCTCCACGTACAGTATTCTTCCGATGGAATTCGGTCGTTGACCATGACCACGTTGCGCAGAGAGCACCACGGCGGTGGACGATGGTGAGGCCTAGGAAGGGGATGACGTGGAGTCGGGGAAGACGCGGCAGTGGATGCCCACGCGGAGAGGAGTACGAGGGTTCACTGGTTCGGCTGCGCTGCCGTCGCCGTGGAATAACAGGGGGTGTGGGTGAGTGGAGTGGAGGGATGGCCTGGCCAGCAGTGGGAGTAGTATGGGGGCGGTGAGGCCTCCGCGGCAGCACAGCCGGCCACGGGAGGCAGGAGCAGGCGGAACGACCGGCGCTGCCTTGGGCGGCTGGAGCAAGAAGACCAGAGGTTGAAGAAGCACTACGGCCGTTGGATAGACATCGTACGGTAAGTCGAGCTAGAATCGTGCGTATTGACTAAGTTGACAAAGCCCTTCGTCCTCGTCAACTTAGTAGGCCCACTATACTAGGTCCCAGCTAGCAGGGGGAGTATTCATTTTTTTGTGCGTAATAAGGAGGCACTTCCTTGCGTGCGAAGATATAGTTGGTGGGTCCGAGCTGTCAGCGGCAGTAATGTTTCTTTTCGCGAAATATAGAGGCCATTTCGGTGGGTCCCAGATGTCAGGTGGAGGAATAATTATTTTGCGCGTAATAAGGAGGCATTTCCTTGTGTGCGGCCGTGGACCCAGCTATTAGCCTTTCCACGTACAGTCCACTTCAGATGCATGTCGGTCGTTGACCACGTTGACCACACCACGCCAAGAGCGCCAGGGCGATGGACGACGGCGAGGCCTAGGAAGGGAACGACACAGAGGCAGGGAAGACTCGGCAGTTGTTTTTGTTTCCCACGCGGAGGGGAGTACGACTGTACGAGGGTTTACTGGTTCGTCTGCCATCGCCGGAGAATAACAGCAGGTGTGGGTGAGTAAAGGGATGACTAGGCCAGCGATGGGAGTACGGTGGGGCGGTGAGGCCTGCGCGGCAGCACAGCTGGCCGCGGGGAGGAGGGAGCAGGCAATCCCGCCGGCGCTTGTTTGAGCGGCTGGAACAGGAAGAGCAGAGATTGAAGAAGCACGACGACTGTTGGATGGACATCCAACAGTATACAGGCCATCTGTGGAAAGCCTCAAATATGTGGAAAACAGCACACAGCCCATCTGCCATTATTTCAAATAATTTACAGCCCATTTGCTAATTCTTATGGGGTTTTTTGGAGCCCATATTCTTTTTGTTAGCATTACAGCCCATATTGTGGCCACGGTTAAAAAATTATACGAAATTTTGCATATGTCGGTGCGGTCTGAACTGTTTTTAATCCCAAAATTTTGAGTCACATTCAGACTGATTTTAAAAATAAATGTATATCAATATAAAATCCAATAAATTGTCCACGCATAAAAATCAATGCAATTTAAAATCTCGAAATGAAAAAAAGATATTTGAAACTAATTGCCGGTTTGATGTGTTTTAAAAATGTACAACCCATTTCTCATTATTGATAGGCCATTTTCTCGGCCAACCGAATGAAGCTCTCCTCGTCTTGAAAGATTTGCAGCCCAACAGGCCTGATAAAGTGACTTACTTGACAAATCACAAAAAAACTGGGCTAGCCATTTTCAGAAAGAAAAAAAAACTACTTGGCTGGTCTGTGGTAAACATAAAAGAAAAGGCTGTCTAGACAGGCCAGAGTGTCCCGCACAGCCCAGTTGACACCCTGCTTCCATCTCAAAAACAAATTAGATAAATGCCACTCCAATTATGGCGATTCATAAAAATGCCACTACAATTTCCAAACTTTGAAAAATGCCACTGCAATTTTTGCAAACTTTGAAAAACGCCACTGCAGTTTGCAAACTTTGAAAAACGCCACTCCAGACTTCGAAAAATGCCACTAGAAATGGCATGAAATGGCATTTTTCAAAGTTTGGAAATTGCAGTGGCATTTCTCGGATACACCAGATTTGGAGTGGCATTTATCAAATTAACCCAAAACAAAAATAACTGGGCGAGCTGCTAGGTCCCTGGTGTCAGCCGCTCGTTGTGCAATTATCTCGTTTATTGACTACGTTGACAATGGCATGGGACCCAGATGTCGGAAATCCACTAGGAGGAGCCATTTTTTTATTGGCTTGAAATAAGGAGGCACTTGCTTGCGTACTGCCATGACCTTGGCGGGTCCCTGCTGTCGTCCTCTCCACGTACAATCATCTCCTGATTGTGTACGCGTCAACTTGCTAGGCCCACAAGTCAGCCTCTAAATCCGTGGAGGACAAATACAACCCATTTAAAAAATAACAGCCCATTCCATACGTTCAAACGGAAAGTTCAACATTCATAGCAAAGTAACAGGTCTGATCCACATATAGAGTACTGAACTTCCACGTTGACAACCATCATAGCCAAGTTAACTATCTACTCCCACTAATACTCTAGTAGCGTACAAGTACTAACTTACTCTTAGCTAACTAGATGATGCCGGCCGCCATCTGTGGTACACGCTAAACACCGGCACCAGTGTCGTGCGCCTCGCCTTGGACTTGCAAGAGGTGCGATAGGGCGCGTTGCTCGCGCGCGTTGGCCCTTTCCATGCCGGCATGGTCCACCGAAGCTTCGGCTTCCAAGCGGGAAACCCACTTGACGAGCTGGTAGTAAAAATCGGCGTCGCGAACGCGTGCGTGCCCGACAGCCTCCAGGGCTATTTGCCGGGCGTCGGCCTCCATGTAGTCGGCCCAATTGCGGGCGCTCTGCTCGCGACTCAGAGCGTCGGTGCGCTGCTGCTCCATGTCCCGCTGGCGGCGCAAATCGGCAATGCGCTGCTCCTCCGCCAGGCGGTCGCGCTCCAACAACTCCTGCTCCTCCGCCATGCGGTCGCGCTCCAACAACTCCTCGATATCTGCATTGCCATCTAAAGACAGATAGAATGCCTCCTCCCTCCGTCTGTCTTCCGGTGAAAACCCGAACACTAGTTCCAGCGGTAACCGCCTCCGGCGTCGCCTACCATGGACGGGCGGGGGCATGGCGGACGTGGCGAGCAACGTCGGGCCGGTGGGGGCTTATGAGGATATGGCGAGTTGGGTCATGGTGGCACCAGAGAGGGCCGGGAAACAGTACTTATAGGCGAAAGGTAGCGCGATGGTCATCGGAATTCAATGCATAATGGCTTAGCGCACCAGCTAGCCGTGGGAAACTAGAGAAACTGAAATTATGACTGTGTCGTCCCGTCCCGTCTGGGTAGCACGCCGGCATGGCGGTCAAACGAGTGCACTTGAATCATCTCCCTCCTTGTCAATAATGATTCCACGGATTTAAAAAGCCCACAACAATTAAAGCGTATCTTTTTTCGCATCAGTTAGCTGCCTTAATTACGGCCGGCTGCATGCAGGCACTCAGAATCGCTCGCAGGCAGTACGCGAAGCAGCATGCGACGAGTCGCAGCCGAGGGCATGCATGTAGCCACTTAAATCGCTGGAATTAATTAGGCTTAAACTTCTGCATGCCGTTAATTATTGCCATGCCTTGGTCTTGCTGCTTTGCTCACGGGACTAATAAACCGGGACAGAGGGAGTACCTTGGTTGGTGAGAGGTTTGAATTAAGCCCTGCAAACCGGAAAGGAGGTACTAGTACGTGCGTGATCCGCTATTTATTCGTGTAGGATCGAGCAGGTCGTTTCTTGAATTGAGCCCTGCAAACCGGAAAGGAGATAGTACGTGTGTGATCCGCTATTTATCCGTGTAGGATCGATAGTGTAGCTTGTCAGTTTCTTCAAAGGTAGGCATTTTTATCCGTGTAGGACCGGTAGTGTAGCTCGTCAGTTTGTTCAGAGGTAGGCATTTTTATTCAAAAAACTGCCACTTTGCATCTTGCGTCGCAAATAAAACTGCGAGGAGCGCATTTGTAGGCTAGCTAGTGATCGATCAGTAACTTGTAAACACTAAGCGAACAGAAATAAGTAACTGTTAATGCATCTCAATGATTCACAGATCATATACAAATATGTAGCTCCAAAAGCAAATATCAGCCACTTCGGATCTTGCGTCGCAACTAAAACTAACTAGTACGATTCCCATACATAAGATCAACATGTTAATGCATCTCAATGATTCACAGATCATATACAAACATGTAGCTCCAAAAGCAAAGATCTAGAAAAAACATATATTCTTCCTACTAACATGGATGCTTCTCTTGGCCAACATTCAGTATAGACTGAAAGACAAATTTGTTTGTGAAGTCTACAATTCCTCTTGCAAACGTAAGTGGTTTCACCAATAGCTAGAACCATGAGAATGAACCACACATGATGGAGGAACATCCACTGCAATATGATTTGGTCTTCTCTCGATCACACCGCGAGACTATTTTCGGAATACAAACTTTAACTTAGGCAAAATGATGCCCATTGTATAATCAGACCAAAGCAATGAAGCACCTAGTGTTGGCCAATAAATAGTACAGTACTACTTTTCTGCAGTCCATGAAGTGACTATCCAATCTTTCTGTGTCTATTTTCAAATGGCACTGCATGCAGTGACTATACTATTCTCTTGTGCAGTTCAACCAAAATTGCGGACACTTTGTTTGTTTGCCAAATAGCAACGGGCAGACATATCTGTCTGCACAAATATCAAGCAGCTAGTAAACATATACCACATCTTGTATATTCGGTTTAAACATGTCTCTTCCGCTTAGCATCTGTCATGTTCTGCACTGGTCAATCTGATACAGTTATGTTTTGCCTTGTACAATTTCATACTGAATTGATTTACTGGTTCAGAGCAGAAATATAGCGCCTATTCTTCCTCAGACCAAGGATATCCATGTTTGCAGTGATGGAAGAGGTGAAATCGATACAACCGAAATTGAGCATCCAATCATTGAATCCTGTTGTGCACCTCCAATGTAGGTCCACCCTGCCAATAAATTCACATGCAAACCACTAGTATTACTATCTAATGACAGTACAAAAAGAGTAGCAAGATAGTAGCAAACCATGTACCTTCGTAATGAACAGCTCATAGTGCCACCAATTGGATATAAAGGTTTGGAAAAAACATGCTCTTAATGTTGAACCAGTTGGACTTTTTGTGCAGTTCCACTAAAATCGAGCATCCCTGTTTGCATAGATATTGAAAGTGTGATTACTCTAAAAGTGGCACTAGTTGAAGCATAGACTCACAAATATAGGCATTCCAATTTCTTAATGGGAAAAGGTAGCAAGACTGTTTCTAACCACCTGTTTGAAGGAATAAATAAAGCAACAACGGCTAATGTCAGGAAGGCATACATAGTTTTCTTGAAAAACTGAGCCATTCCTGACCTTTCCTCTTCTTTTAAGCAAATTTTGTGCAGTTCTACTAAAATAAAATGCCATCACCGCCTTGACAATTCAGTGACACTGTACAAAAAGGAAATGACTTAACAATACATCATGATGTCAGGTATGTAGTCGACAGGCATTAGAGACAAACATACAGACCTCCTCCAATAACATAATGAACATTAATTTTAACAAAGGTGTGACTAGATTTACCGGAATAATTTGAGTGAACTCTACACCCTTTGTTCCTTAATATAAGATGTTTTCACGGTTCAATTTAAAGTACCCATACGTCTAGTATTTAGAAAAACATGTTGTAGTTTTCTTGAGCACATATCTAGGAAAGCTTGCCACACTTTATTTATGTCCATACGCTAATGCAACACCATTCGAATACTACAAATATACACTAATCCAGTGGCTAGTGCAACAGTAGAGTAGTTAGTTTATTATAGGGTATAGTACAATGGTTTTACTGAACAGATTTCAATAAACTCTAGCACTGGAAGGTTTCTATAAGAATTAACAATACAAAATGTAAAGGTAACAAGTTTCAGCATTGGTATACTAGCTGTGCATGAGCATTAAACCAAATACAAAAGTCTGAAGGTAACTAGCATTATTAACTAATGACATTATAAAAAATTGCAAACCATGTACCTCCAAGGTAAATATCATTTCGAACTCGGGGGGACCTTAAAAATTGCTATCCCAATCTTGATAATCGATCAAACATAAAAACTTGATCGAACGAATCAAGAGAACAACCGGAGGAGGAGGTGCCCACTCTTGACCTTTCATCTTGTCTTCATAATTGTGTGTGCAGTTTAACCAAAATAAAATGACATCGGCGCCTTGGCATTTTGGTGACACTGTACAAAAAAATTAACTTATCTCATGAAAGTGAGGTATGTAATCTATAAGCATTAACAGTGAAAAAATCTGAAGGTAGTAACAACTTTCATCGTTGGTATACTGGCTGTGCAACAGCATTAGAATGCCTTAGCTGAAATATCTTTAATACATCCACAATCAACAGCTAACCCTGAAATAATCTAGTGACATTAAATGGCATTGCTTAAATTTATCGGTGGCATTAGACTGAGAGCGGCATTAGTTAAATGTGGCATCACTTTAGCAGTAGCATTGCTTGACTTGACTGCTGGCGTTATACTAACAGCAAAAAAAGTGGCAATAAGAGCATGGGAGGCCCATTCGGACAGTGGGCGCACCAGTACGATGTACCTCCATGGACGCAAAGTGGTGAGGGAGGTATGGTTGCCCAGAGCAACAAATATCCAGGAAGCATATGTGGATTACATCCCATTTTTGTTCTCTTTAGCCACCTTTTTCCTATGCGAGGACAACAAACCGATCGACGTGGTCATTCTCTATTGCGTTGTCATGCCTTTCTACCCTTCTTCAACCAAGAGACACAAGACTCGTTCCTTAGCTACTGATTTTCCCCTTTTCAACCTAGATGCGGGTTCGATGCCTACTCTCTTGGACAGTATAGTCTCCCTTCCTTTCCTTATTCAACCTAGACATGGATTAGTCTGCATGAAGTAGGGTTTCCTTTAATAGTGCAAATTATGGTTTTTGTCTGCGTGGACAGCAGAGCAGAGGATAGTAAATTGGGAAGATGGTGGAGTGGAAAAAGATCCACATGCAACGACGTGGCAGATGGGGCAACAGAACAAGGTTATGGTTCGAAAAGAGGTAGCATACCTGAGGGTCGGCGGGAAGTGGCTTCGCTCGTGGTCGTCATCCTCCGCACACACTACGGCAGCGAGCTTGGGGACGGAGGCCATCCTGCGCGGGTGCTAGGTCTGAGAGGACAGCCTTGTCGTCAGTGCGTGACCTCGCTCACCGACGACGAGTGCGTCAACGCTGCACGTCCTTTTCTTCCCCGGCAGATCTGTGACCAACGATGAGGAGGGAGAGAGGGGCCGTCTTTTTTAGATCTGGAGAGAGGGTGGTAGTGTGAGAAGCAAGTGGGCAGCCCTTAGCAAGAAAGCGCTCAAGCTCCAGCCTACATATCTTTTTTATACTACTAGTACTGGAGGTGGAGTAGTGGTAGAGTAGTTTATATTTTCTTTGCGTACAGTACTAGTTAGTCGTGCTTCAAAACTGATCAGCACGCCATTAAAAAAATAAAGGTCGATAACTAATGCGGCACCTCGGGCCAACGCGGCCAGATCGCATTTTGCACGAGAAATTACACACCATGTTTCATTGACATGTGCTCCCGTTCCAACATATCAGTGAGACGACAGCGAGTAGTAGGAGTATTTCTGAACGGACATGTAGGCCAGGGTGCCTCTTCGTGAACCATGGCAAACTCGCAACCATCCACCGACTCTTCGCCTTTCCCTCTCGATTTGGAACTGCTGTCGCACACTCTTCCTCTCCCTCCTCCATTTTCCTTCATCCCTTCACCCTTTCTTCTACCATTGTTCGATCGTCTTCTCCATGGAGGGAACAGGCCGGAAACGACCCCGTTATTCTTTCCCCAATCTGAAAGATGACATGGTGGAGGAACTCATTGATCGGTGCAACGTCATCACCTCAGCTAGCATGGCAGGTTCGTTCAAGCCCATTCTCGACTCAACTAATAACATCATTACAAAGAACCCAAGAGTCAAGGAGCGGTTTGATCTCCCCTATCTTCTTCGCCGTGACCCTGATGACTGGCACCGGCACGACGGAGGCCTCGCCCTGTGCAAGTTGATGCCGCTTGATAATGATACATATGATGTTAAGATGCCATCGCTTGAGTGCAAGGCTTGGGCGGGCGCAAATGGAGATTGGGTTGTTTACATTGGGTCCAACTGCAAGTGGGAACTTGTGAATGTGTACACTCGTGACCGGGTTCCACTTCCAAAAATCTCAGTAGACTGCACAAAGGTTGAGCACACTGGTATCGTACACACGTTCAAATATGATCATGGTGACTGTCTTCTACGGAAGATAGCAATTTGTCAAGTTCCCAACCGCTCTTGGAATTACAACAACTATCAAGTTGTTGCTATCTTCGACAAGCTTGTTGCCGTCCTTAGTGGTTTGACTCGATGGATATTGCTCAAAAATCAGTTTCTGTACACGGATGAGTACTGTGATGCAATTCAATACGAGGGCCTTGTGTTTGCTGCCACCACTCGTGGCACTGTTTTTGCATGGGATCCTCGTAGTTTCGGTATGTTTGTCTTCCATCGTAATTATAATTGTTTCATCCACATGCATGTGGGTTAGCAAGTTTCCCTTTACTAATTAACCTTCTTCTTGTGTTTCCAAGGTCTTGTGAACATCCCACCACCTATACTTGAAACTTTTTATAACCAAGAGGGAGATGATGATGGTGATGATCACGAGCATGAGGACGAGAAGCGCCCATATACTCTATGGCGCCTGGCAACTAATTCCGATGGATCACCTCTTCTTGTGTGTATACAGCCCACTGATGATGTTACTACTAAGGAAGCAGGTGTAGTCTCCCATGGTCGCACTCTCTGGACCTATTCCAACACCCGTTGCATGGTATTCGGGATGGATACTAGTGTGCTAGCACCAACTACTTCTCCCTGGTACAGAATTGATAGTCTTGGAGAAAACTCGCTCTTCCTTGGACAAAACTATCCGATGATGGTGAAAGGCGATCCAACAGCTGTTGACACAATGTTACTAGTACCTTTTATGAGAAGCAACTGTGTCTATACCTCGGACATTTGGGTGGTTCCCTTGTTGGGGAACGTAGTAATTTAAAAAAAAAATCCTACGCACACGCAAGATCATGGTGATGCACAACAACGAGAGGAGAGAGTGTTGTCTACGTACCCTCGTAGACCGGAAGCGGAAGCGTTATAACAACGCGGTTGATGTAGTAGTACGTCTTCACGGCCCGACCGATCAAGCACCGAAACTACGGCACCTCCGAGTTTTTGCACACGTTCAGCTCGATGACGATCCCCGGACTCCGATCCAGCAAAGTGTCGGGGATGAGTTCCGTCAGCACGACGGCGTGGTGATGATCTTGATGTTCTACCGTCGCAGGGCTTCGCCTAAGCACCGCTACAATATTATCGAGGATTATGGTGGAGGAGGGCACCGCACATGGCTAAGAGATCAATGATCAATTGTTGTGTCTCTGGGCTGCCCCCCTGCCCCCGTATATAAAGGAGTGGAGGAGGGGGCCGGCCAAGGAGGGTGGCGCGCCCAAGGGGGGGAGTCCAACTCCCACCGGGAGTAGGACTCCCCTTTTTCCTATTAGGAGTAGGAGAGGGAAGGAAGAGGAAGGAGGGAGGGAGGGAAGGGGGGCCGGCCCCCCTCCCAATTCGGATTGGGCTTGGGGGGGGGCGCCCCCTCCCTTGCTCCTTTCCCCTCCTTTCCACTAAGGCCCAATAAGGCCCATATACCTCCCGGGGGGTTCCGATAACCTCCCGGTGATCCGGTACTATCCCAATCTTACCCGGAACCTTTCCGGTGTCCAAATATAGTCATCCAATATATCGATCTTTATGTCTCGACCATTTCGAGACTCGTCGTCAAGTCCGTGATCACATCCGGGACTCCGAACAACCTTTGGTACATCAAAATATATAAACTCATAATGAAACTGTCATCGTAACATTAAGCGTGCGGACCCTACGGGTTCGAGAACAATGTAGACATGACCGAGACACGTCTCCGGTCAATAAACAATAGCGGAACCTGGATGCTCATATTGGCTCCTACATATTCTATGAAGATCTTTATCGGTCAGACCGCATAACAACATACGTTGTTCCCTTTGTCATCGGTATGTTACTTGCCCGAGATTCGATCGTCGGTATCTCAATACCTAGTTCAATCTCGTTACCAGCAAGTCTCTTTACTCGTTTCATAATACATCATCTTGCAACTAACTTATTAGTTGCATTGCTTGCAAGGCTTAAGTGATGTGTATTACCGAGAGGGCCCAGAGATACCTCTCCGACAATCGGAGTGACAAATCCTAATCTCGAAATACGCCAACCCAACATGTACCTTTGGAGACACCTGTAGAGCACCTTTATAATCACCCAGTTACGTTGTGATGTTTGGTAGCACACAAAGTGTTCCTCCGGTAAACGGGAGTTGCATAATCTCATAGTCATAGGAACATGTATAAGTCATGAAGAAAGCAACAACAACATACTAAACGATCGAGTGCTAAGCTAATGGAATGGGTCATGTCAATCACATAATTCTCCTAATGATGTGATCCCGTTAATCAAATGACAACTCATGTCTATGGTTAGGAAACATAACCATCTTCGATTAACGAGCTAGTCAAGTAGAGGCATAATAGTGACACTTTGTTTGTCTATGTATTCACACAAGTATTACGTTTCCGGTTAATACAATTCTAGCATGAATAATAAACATTTATCATGATATAAGGAAATAAATAATAACTTTATTATTGCCTCTAGGGCATATTTCCTTCAGTCTCCCACTTGCACTAGAGTCAATAATCTAGATTACATAGTAATGATTCTAACACCCATGGAGCCTTGGTGCTGATCATGTTTTGTTCATGGAAGAGGCTTAGTCAATGGATCTGCTACATTCAGATCCGTATGTATCTTGCAAATCTCTATGTCTCCCACCTGGACTAGATCCCGTATGGAATTGAATCATCTCTTGATGTGCTTGGTTCTCTTGTGAAATCTAGATTCCTTTGCCAAGGCAATTGCACCAGTATTGTCACAAAAGATTTTCATTGGACCCGATGCACTAGGTATGACACCTAGATCGGATATAAACTCCTTCATCCAGTCTCCTTCGTTTGCTGCTTCCGAAGCAGCTATGTACTCCTCTTCACATGTAGATCCCACCACGACGCTTTGTTTAGAACTGCACCAACTGACAGCTCCACCGTTTAATGTAAATATGTATCTGGTTTGCGATTTAGAATCGTCTGGATCAGTGTCAAAGCTTGCATCAACGTAACCATTTACGATGAGCTCTTTGTCACCTCCATATACGAGAAACATATCCTTAGCCCTTTTCAGGTATTTCAGGATGTTCTTGACCGCTGTCCAGTGATCCACTCCTGGATTACTTTGGTACCTCCCTGCTAGACTTATAGCAAGGCACACATCAGGTCTGGTACACAACATTGCATACATGATAGAGCCTATGGCTGAAGCATAGGGAACATCTTTCATTTTCTCTCTATCTTCTGCAGTGGTCGGGCATTGAGTCTTACTCAACTTCACACCTTGTAACACAGGCAAGAATCCTTTCTTTGCTTGATCCATTTTGAACTTCTTCAAAACTTTGTCAAGGTATGTGCTTTGTGAAAGTCCAATTAAGCGTCTTGATCTATCTCTATAGATCTTAATGCCCAATATGTAAGCAGCTTCACCAAGGTCTTTCATTGAAAAACTCTTATTCAAGTATCCCTTTATGCTATCCAGAATTTCTATATCATTTCCGATTAGCAATATGTCATCCACATATAATATCAGAAATGCTATAGAGCTCCCACTCACTTTCTTGTAAATACAGGCTTCTCCAAAAGTCTGTACAAAACCAAATGCTTTGATCACACTACCAAAGCATTTATTCCAACTCTGAGATGCTTGCACCAGTCCATAAATGGATCGCTGGAGCTTGCACAGTTTGTTAGCTCCTATTGGATCGACAAAACCTTCCGGCTGCATCATATACAACTCTTCTTCAGAAATCCATTCAGGAATGTAGTTTTGACATCCATCTGCCAAATTTCATAATCATAAAATGCAGTAATTGCTAACATGATTCGGGCAGACTTAAGCATCGCTACGGGTGAGAAGGTCTCATCGTAGTCAATTCCTTGAACTTGTCGAAAACCTTTTGCGACAAGTCGAGCTTTGTAGACAGTAACATTATCGTCAGCGTCAGTCTTCTTCTTGAAGATCCATTTATTTTCAATTGCTTGCTGATCATTGGGCAAGTCAACCAAAGTCCACACTTTGTTCTCATACATGGATCCCATCTCAGATTTCATGGCTTCAAGCCATTTTGCGGAATCTGGGCTCACCATTGCTTCTTCATAGTTCGTAGGTTCATCATGATCTAGTAGCATGACTTCCAGAACAGGATTACCATACCACTCTGGTGCGGATCTTACTCTGATTGATCTACGAGGTTCAGTAGTAACTTGTTCTGAAGTTTCATGATCATCATCATTAGCTTCCTCACTAATTGGTGTAGGTGTCACAGAAACCGGTTTCTGTGATGTACTACTTTCCAATAAGGGAGCAGGTACAATTACCTCATCAAGTTCTACTTTCCTCCCACTCACTTCTTTCGAGAGAAACTCCTTCTCTAGAAATGATCCATTGTTAGCAACAAATGTCTTGCCTTCGGATCTGTGATAGAAGGTGTACCCAACAGTCTCCTTCGGGTATCCTATGAAGACACATTTCTCCAATTTGGGTTCAAGCTTATCAGGTTGAAGCTTTTTTACATAAGCATCGCAGCCCCAAACTTTCAGAAATGACAACTTTGGTTTCTTGCCAAACCATAGTTCATAAGGCGTCGTCTCAACGGATTTTGATGGTGCCCTATTTAATGTGAATGCGACCGTCTCTAAAGCATAACCCCAAAACGATAGCGGTAAATCTGTAAGAGACATCATAGATCGCACCATATCAAGTAAAGTATGATTACGACGTTCGGACACACCATTACGCTGTGGTGTTCCGATTGGCGTGAGTTGCGAAACTATTCCGCATTGTTTAAAATGTAAACCAAACTCGTAACTCAAATATTCTCCTCCATGATCAGATCGTAGAAACTTTATTCTCTTGTTACGATGATTTTCAACTTCACTCTGAAATTCTTTGAACTTTTCAAATGTTTCAGACTTATGTTTCATTAAGTAGATACACCCATATCTGCTTAAATCATCTGTGAAGGTGAGAAAATAACAATATCCGCCACGAGCTTCAACATTCATTGGAACACATACATCTGTATGTATGATTTCCAACAAATCTGTTGCTCTCTCCATAGTACCGGAGAACGGCGTTTTAGTCATCTTGCCCATGAGGCACGGTTCGCAAGTACCAAGTGATTCATAATCAAGTGGTTCCAAAAGTCCATCAGTATGGAGTTTCTTCATGCGCTTTACACCGATATGACCTAAACGGCAGTGCCACAAATAAGTTGCACTATCATTATCAACTCTGCATCTTTTGGCTTCAACATTATGAATATGTGTATCACTACTGTCGAGATTCATCAAAAATAGACCACTCTTCAAGGGTGCATGACCATAAAAGATATTACTCATATAAATAGAACAACCATTATTCTCTGATTTAAATGAATAACTGTCTCACATCAAACAAGATCCAGATATATTGTTCATACTCAACGCTGGCACCAAATAACAATTATTTAGGTCTAATACTAATCCCGATGGTAGATGTAGAGGTAGCGTGCCGACCGCGATCGCATCGACTTTGGAACCATTTCCCACGCGCATCGTCACCTCGTCCTTCGCCAGTGTTCACTTAATCCGTAGTCCCTGTTTCAAGTTGCAAATAATAGCAACAGAACCAGTATCAAATACCCAGGTGCTACTGCGAGCTCTAGTAAGGTAGACATAAATAACATGTATATCACATATACCTTTGTTCACCTTGCCATCCTTCTTATCCGCCAAATACTTGGGGCAGTTCCACTTCCAGTGACCAGTCTACTTGCAGTAGAAGCACTCAGTTTCAGGCTTAGGTCCAGACTTGGGTTTCTTCTCCTGAGCAGCAACTTGCTTGTTGTTCTTCTTGAAGTTCCCCTTCTTCTTCCCCTTGCCCTTTTTCTTGAAACTAGTTGTCGGGTGGTAGGTGCGACATATGCCAACGGGTGGCTTATCATTGTGGGAGCCAGTAAGACGTCGCCGGTGCCTGGAAGCGGGATGAGGCGAAGACATGCACGCCGGCGAATCTTACCCAGCTTCAGGGCTCTCCGAGGAGATAACACCCCTACTGCTGCTCTGCGGGGTCTCCGCATGATCACTAGATGAACAAGTGGCTACAAGATGCTCCTTGAGCTGTTTGGCAAGAAGAAGAAGAAGGGCACGGCTAGCTCTCCTCTCCTCTCTGTGTGGTGTCTAAAACTAGCTCCGATCCACCCTTTGCATGGGTGCCCCGGGGGGTTTATATAGGCCCATCCCCGGGGGTACAATGGTAATCCGGCTGGGCATGGGCCCCAGCCGTCTGTGTCTACGCTCGCCGGCTTCTGCGCCGGCTGCTGGGGCCTGCCGGCTGGTGGGCCCCGCCGGCTGCCGGCTCCTTGGTCGACAGGCAGGCCCCACTGTCAAGGGCCTTGTCGGTGGCTGGTCATTGTTGCCTCAAACCTGGTGACGAGGGCTTCGCCGAGGTAAGCGTGGCTACAGTGCCGCCGCCCGGCGGGCGATCGCTGTAGCCACGCCTCGTCTTGTCCCCTTAATGGGGCGTCTCCTTCGAGGGAGGAAGCAAGCCGGCTGTGGGGAGCCGGCCCCGTCTTGGGCCGACTGGGGGAGGCCTAGCCGCCTTCGGGTGTCTCTCTGCCTGAAGGGGCCCACCGCCCGTGGGCCGCGCTGACAGCCCGTCGTGGGCGGCATCAGGGTCAACATGGAAACAGTGCCGCGCCGGACGGGTCATGGCCACCCCGTACGGCGCACTATGCCAGGCGTGCTCCGGGATTCGGGGGTGGCAGGCTTTACTGTAGCCACGCCCCATCACATCGCCGTTATGTGGATGCAGACTTCGAGGGTACGATCTTGACCGCTTTGTGGGAGTCGGCTTCTTGCGGCCGGCTTCTTGGAGTCGGCCCTCCCGCGGCTTTCTTCATGAGGGCTAAAGTCGGGCCGCCTTCCGATAGTCGGCCTGGGAGACAGCCGACAAGGGGAAGGCGGCCCCACGTCTTGGATTCTTGAGGGCCGGATCGGCTCGTAATTTTTTCAGAAGGGCCAGGGGGAGCCGGCTAGGCTACCCGTGGTCATTTACTCTGACACTAGTGGTCTTGTTGACCATCAACACTTGATGCTCCTTCTTGATTTCTACCTCCGCAGCTTTTAGCATTGCGAAGAGCTCAGGAATTGTCTTATCCATCCCTTGCATATTATAGTTCATCACGAAGCTCTTGTAGCTAGGTGGAAGTGATTGGAGAATTCTGTCAATGACGCAATCATCCGGAAGATTAACTCCCAGTTGAATCAAGTGATTATTATACCCAGACATTTTGAGTATATGCTCACTGACAAAACTGTTCTCCTCCATCTTGCAGCTATAGAACTTATTGGAGACTTCATATCTCTCAATCCGGGCATTTGCTTGAAATATTAGCTTCAACTCCTGGAACATCTCATATGCTCCATGACGTTCAAAACGTTGTTGAAGACCCGGTTCTAAGCCGTAAAGCATGGCACATTGAACTATTGAGTAGTCATCAGCTTTGCTCTGCCAGACGTTCTTAACGTCGTCAGTTGCATCAGCAGCAGGCCTGGCACCCAGCGGTGCTTCCAGGACGTAATTCTTCTTTGCAGAAATGAGGATAATCCTCAAGTTACGGACCCAGTCCGTATAATTTCTACCATCATCTTTCAACTTTGCTTTCTCAAGGAACGCATTAAAATTCAACAGAACAACAACACGGGCCATCTATCTACAATCAAACATAAACAAGCAAGATACTATCAGGTACTAAGTTCATGATAAATTTAAGTTCAATTAATCATATTACTTAAGAACTCCCACTTAGAAAGACATCCCTCTAATCTTCTAAGTGATCACGTGATCCAAATCAACTAAACCATAACCGATCATCACGTGAAATGGAGTAGTTTTCAATGGTGAATATCACTATGTTGATCATATCTACTATATGATTCACGCTCGACCTTTCGGTCTCAGTGTTCCGAGGCCATATCTTCATATGCTAGGCTCGTCAAGTTTAACCTGAGTATTCTGCGTGTGCAAAACTGGCTTGCACCCGTTGTAGATGGACGTAGAGCTTATCACACCCGATCATCACGTGGTGTCTGGGCACGACGAACTTTGGCAACGGTGCATACTCAGGGAGAACACTTTTATCTTGAAATTTAGTGAGAGATCATCTTATAATGCTACCATCAATCAAAGCAAGATAAGATGCATAAAAGATAAACATCACATGCAATCAATATAAGTGATATGATATGGCCATCATCATCTTGTGCTTGTGATCTCCATCTCCGAAGCATCGTCATGATCACCATCGTCACCGGCGCGACACCTTGATCTCCATCATAGCATCATTATCGTCTCGCCAATCTTATGCTTCCTCGACTATCGCTACCGCTTAGTGATAAAGTAAAGCATTACATGGCGATTGCATTGCATACAATAAAGCGACAACCATATGGCTCCTGCCAGTTGCCGATAACTTGGTTACCAAACATGATCATCTCATACAATAAAATTTAGCATCATGCCTTAACCATATCACATCACAACATGCCCTGCAAAAACAAGTTAGGCGTCCTCTACTTTGTTTGTTGCAAGTTTTACGTGGCTGCTACGGGCTTAGCAAGAACCAATCTTACCTACACATCAAAAACCACACTGATAGTTTGTCAAGTTGGTGCTGTTTTAACCTTCGCAAGGACCGGGCGTAGCCACACTCAGTTCAACTAAAGTTGGAGAAACTGACACCCGCCAGCCACCTGTGTGCAAAGCACGTCGGTAGAACCAGTCTCACGTAAGCGTACGCGTAATGTCGGTCCGGGCCGCTTCATCCAACAATACCGCCGAACCAAAGTATGACATGCTGGTAAGCAGTATGACTTATATCGCCCACAACTCACTTGTGTTCTACTCATGCATATAACATCAACACATAAAACCTAGGCTTGGATGCCACTGTTGGGGAACGTAGTAATTTCAAAAAAATTCCTACGCACACGCAAGATCATGGTGATGCACAACAACGAGAGGAGAGAGTGTTGTCTACGTACCCTCGTAGACCGGAAGCGGAAGCGTTATAACAACGCGGTTGATGTAGTCGTACGTCTTCACGGCCCGACCGATCAAGCACCAAAACTATGACACCTCCGAGTTTTTGCACACGTTCAGCTCGATGACGATCCCCGGACTCCGATCCAGCAAAGTGTCGGGGATGAGTTCCGTCAGCATGACGGCGTGGTGACGATCTTGATGTTCTACCGTCGCAGGGCTTCGCCTAAGCACCGCTACAATATTATCGAGGATTATGGTGGAGGGGGGCACCGCACACGGCTAAGAGATCAATGATCAATTGTCGTGTCTCTGGGGTGCCCCCTGCCCCCGTATATAAAGGAGTGGAGGAGGGGGCCGGCCAAGGAGGGTGGCGCGCCCAAGGGGGGGAGTCCAACTCCCACCGGGAGTAGGACTCCCCTTTTTCCTATTAGGAGTAGGAGAGGGAAGGAAGAGGAAGGAGGGAGGAAGGAAAGGGGGGCCGGCCCCCCTCCCAATTCGGATTGGGCTGGGGGGGCGCCCCCTCCCTTGCTCATTTCCCGTCCTTTCCACTAAGGCCCAATAAGGCCCATATACCTCCCGGGGGGTTCCGATAACCTCCCGGTGATCCGGTATTGTCCCAATCTTACCCGGAACCTTTCCAGTGTCCAAATATAGTCGTCCAATATATCGATCTTTATGTCTCGAACATTTTGAGACTCCTCATCAAGTCCGTGATCACATCCGGGACTCCGAACAACCTTCGGTACATCAAAATATATAAACTCATAATGAAACTGTCATCGTAACGTTAAGCGTGCGGACCCTACGGGTTCGAGAACAATGTAGACATGACCGAGACACGTCTCCGGTCAATAACCAATAGAGGAACCTGGATGCTCATATTGGCTCCTACATATTCTACGAAGATCTTTATCGGTCAGACCGCATAACAACATACGTTGTTCCCTTTGTCATCGGTATGTTACTTGCCCGAGATTCGATCGTCGGTATCTCAATACCTAGTTCAATCTCGTTACCGGCAAGTCTCTTAAATCGTCCCGTAATACATCATCTTGCAACTAACTTATTAGTTGCATTGCTTGCAAGGCTTAAGTGATGTGTATTACCGAGAGGGCCCAGAGATACCTCTCCGACAATCGGAGCGACAAATCCTAATCTCGAAATACGCCAACCCAACATGTACCTTTGGAGACACCTGTAGAGCACCTTTATAATCACCCAGTTACATTGTGACGTTTGGTAGCACACAAAGTGTTCCTCCGGTAAACGGGAGTTGCATAATCTCATAGTCATAGGAACATGTATAAGTCATGAAGAAAGCAACAGCAACATACTAAACGATCGGGTGCTAAGCTAATGGAATGGGTCATGTCAATCACATCATTCTCCTAATGATGTGATACCGTTAATCAAATGACAACTCATGTCTATGGTTAGGAAACATAACCATCTTCGATTAACGAGCTAGTCAAGTAGAGGCATACTAGTGACACTTTGTTTGTCTATGTATTCACACAAGTATTACGTTTCCGGTTAATACAATTCTAGCATGAATAATAAACATTTATCATGATATAAGGAAATAAATAATAACTTTATTATTGCCTCTAGGGCATATTTCCTTCATCCCTACCCTGGTACTGATATAGTAGGCCGCTTCAGCCTGGATGATCAGTCCTGCGTTGGTTTCCAGATCGACAATCGATGGCCTGTCCCAGAGAATCACTTGTGGTTCAAAGCAAGCGTTTCCAACGCCGAGGAATGGTTGAGTTGAAGTTCATTTCATTGCTTGTTATTTGTTGTGTGGTGAAAACTTTAGTATTTATAATGTATCCTCGTTGTCGATGTGGGTTGATGACCTGTTGTACGTAATAAAATGATATGCCTGTGATAAACTTACTAAATTTATGAATGGCTTTCGAGTCGCTTCTCTGAGTGAGTGATGCGACGAGGAAAAAATATATTTTCTGAATACATAATTGTACGTGCATTGCAACAGGTTATCGGATGAGGCCAATCAACAATAGTAGTACACTATTTGTACTAGCTTCACATGCTTCGCGCGTCGGGCGGGTGTTTTTACTGTAGCCATATGTTAATGTGTTCGTTGTACGTAACTAGCACCTCGAATCCTTGATACTAGTACTATATAGTAGGAGTAAGTAGTAGGAGTAGTAGGGTGGCATGGGCCAGAACAAGCATTCACGTCCAGGAGTACGGCACACACCACCACCACCACATCCATCCGACACCATATTATTTCTTGGAGTCCGTGCTAGAGCAATCTCTTCAACCTCGTCGTTTCTCTAACTTCAGCCATCGCGTGGCGAGCGAGGTGGGGGTTTGCCGATAGTCGGTTTCCTTAACTGCGGTCCCACTTGTAAGGCCAACTACAACGCACGACCCCAAACGGACCTCCATTTTGCACGAACTCCAACGATAATTTTGACTAGAAAAGCAAGACCAAAGAAAACAAGAACCACAAGAATACATTTTACTACTCCTATAAGTTGGATTAGTGCCTTCTCAATGCATTCATTGTTGATCTGCAGAGGCTGATCTTGCGTGCTTCTTTCTTCTTTGAGTGTAAAGAAGTAGACGTTGCTTCCTCGCATCTAGTCTCATGTCTAGCCTCTATTCTAGTAGGAGTATCAACAAGTGCACTAATCTCATCTCTAGCCTCTGTGCTAGCTAAAAGTGATAGAACATCTCCTAAATTGCACTCTATCAATATATGGATGTACTCTTCTTCCCAATACAAAAACTTGCATCCATTCTACTCCCTCCGTTGCACAATACATGCCTTCTATTTGTCAAAAAATATATGTATCTAGAAATGTTTTAGTATATAGGTACATCCATTTTTGGACAAATGGAAGTCAAGTATTTTGGAACGGAGGAAGTACACAATAAATCTTTTAAGTTAGCACAACTAGTCTAATCCGAGAGCACAACCGAAGATTTGGTCGGGTTCTTCCTCCTTTTGCCGACACGTGGGACATCCAGCATCCACGTCGTGTCATGAAAGAAAATAGAGTGGTAGTTGAAGCCACGAGATGTACATCTTGGGTTAAACTGTAAATAGAATATTACTACTCTTGAGTAACTCCAAAAGCGACAAGCGAAGATCTTTATTGGATTTGTTTTTCATCACCAGCAAATCGAGGTGAAAGATGTGCAGGTTCAGTGGGTCCTCTTGCATTTTCACTAACATGTGGGGCCGCATGTGAGCAAACAGACGATGGGCTCCATGCGTCCGCTGGCTGGCTGAGAAGAGAGATAGAGGAGGACTGAGCACGGACTGCAGGAAATTTGTTCTACGTACCTTGATATAGGCTCGATATAGTGGGGTGGCATGGGCCATAACTAGCATTCACGTCTAGCAGTACGGCACACGCCACCCACACGAGTCCCATCCGACACCAATTTTTTTGGAGTCCGTGCTATAGCCATCTCTTCTCCCTCCTGTTTTCGCACCCATTGGGCGGTGGGCGGGGTGGGGGTTTGCCGATAGTCGGTTTTCTCAACTGCGGTCCCACTTGTAAGTGAAAATGCAACACCGCATGCATTCCCGCTTGAGCGGCGCGCCGGACCAACCGTGTGGGGGTGCGACGTGAACTCGGCAGGCTTTTCCTTTTGAACTCGTAACTTGTAAAATTTGGTTCCGCTCCATGGCGCGACCAATAGATAGAAAATAATGATTTTGCCTAGAGTAATGAGAAGTTTGGTTCTGGCGCCGTTCATGCATGGAGTATGTACGAAAATTATGAAGTTGATGCGAAAGGTAAGATAATTACTGTAGTATCATATACTACTACATGGATTTGATGGAAAGATAAAAATACATACGGATCCATCAACGACATCCTCACGCCCTAGTGCGTTGAGTCACCAACCGACATGTGAGGAGCAGCGGCGAGCTCAACGTGCTTCTGAACAGTGCCGTCCAAGGTTGCCCTACGGTCCAAGAAGGCCAGCTTCCTATCGTCCTCCTCTTGCATGTAGTAGTCCTTGTGGATGATTTGCGCGTAGACGTGGGTGATTATGTCGATGGTGTCTTGCTGCGCCAGGCGCTGCGCGGCGAGCGCGACCTCGAGGTGGACATTCTCCGGCGCGACGGTGGGCAGTCACAGGGCCACCAGTGTGTCGAAGAGGTTGTCACCATAGTGGCCGTTGAGGGTGGCGGGCATCACAGAGCCTGGGCGCGTCGGCTGAGGCTTACATCAAAGTCGTCCACAAGCTTCTTGACGACGATGAACTTGTCGAGGAAACCGACGAGGACCTCGTCGAACAAGGAGACGAAGCTGTCGTCCAAGCGGCCCCTCGCCCTGGCAGACTCAAGCAATACTACCTGGAGACGTTCCTCGGTGTCGGGCGTCGTGGACCATCTGGCACAGCCGGCTGATGCTTGCGCTCATCGCCTCCATGGGTCTAGCTTAGCTTATAGTCAACTGATCTTGCAATTCGAGTGATCACTCTTGCCCTTGGTTAGCGTGCGTAGGTGCGTAGGATTTCATACTACTCCTCGGCCCTCTACTGCACCTGCCTTTGGCCGTATGATAGGTGGGCCAGCCACCCCCGGGACCCACGTGTCATTCACCCAAAGGCAGTTGTCGTAAGTCAATGAAGCTGCATCCCCCTCCGTGTCGGTGCAGTATAGTCATCTCACCGGACCTCTAGTTGGGGCCAAACGAGAGAAGTTTGATGTTTACTGGTTTATTGGTCCCCTTTGCATTTTGCGCCAAGTTTTGACCTTTGATTTAACTAATAAAATGTTAATGCATGTAAACAAAAATGTTGTGTAAGTCACCTTACGAAAACCAAATAACCCCAAAATACTTAGGCACGGTGCATTAACTCCCTCCTTGTTTCTTATTTCATGACATATCAACCAATGAGAGATGTGGGTCGTGCATGCTTTCAATGACTTGAGACTACCAAACATGACATGCAGTGTTTAGTTCATTGCATGTAATCCTATTAGTACTCTAGTTAGCAAAAAAACATTAACTTCTCTCGTCGATAGGAATAAAACACCATGTATTTATTTACACAGGGAGTAGTACCTTTTTTGTAACATGCATTACTAGATATTGCTAGTCAAATACTAAAATCCAGATGGACGTGGTAGTACTCCTAAATCCAGACGGTGGTGCTACTAGTACTAGTAGTAGTACTACCAATGTAGTAGTAGGAGTACTAGCACTGTACTACCCGTTGGTCAAATTATTACGTGCTGCTCCTCACAGTGAAGTGACAAGACCCCGCGCCGGAGATGACACCTGAGTATAGGCGCCGTGTTCGGCATACCATAGTCAGCCTCACCGTCTGCAGTCACTATCATCATGGCTGTAGAGCTAGCCTGCTTACAACTAGCCCTGTTCGACATAATTTCCCGTGCGTAGATGCCCGTGCATTGCACGGAACACCAAGATTGGGGGTGGACGACTCCGGCAGCGGCCATCGCGCCAGATTTTTCCACGGCCTTCTAGATGTGGTGGGGAGGAGATAAGGCTGATTGTGAGAACAAGGAGTTGTTTGTAAATAGGGAACAAGTGCGGGCATCTTTTTGCAAAAATGGAGAAGCTTGGTTTGTATGCGTCAGATCTAGATCCGATGGCTATTGGTGAAAGATGGGAGGCACAACATCATCACCAACTCAGGACCTGTTTGATTCGCAGGATTTTGAAAACGCGGGAATATGACACGACAATATTACAAGTTTCAAACTGATATTAGAAATGTTAGGAGTAATGCTGCACCTACGAAGAGGGAATTACTAGGAAGTTTACGTAAGAACTTTCGTTACTTTAGGTGGATGCAGCATTATCGTACAAACTAAAATCCACCGCCCTGACAAGTCACTAATGGGCAAATAAGTTTTCGAGTCGATAGCAGGAGTTGAAGCTGGCGCGGCACAGCGTTGGCATGAGGCAGAGCGCGGACGGCGGTAGAGAGCGACATCGTCCAGCTTCAAAGCTGAGCTCCTCGAGCTCATCTAGGGCGGGGGATAAGAACCACTCGTCGAACTTGGGTTGGACCTTGCAGTTGGTACTGAACATGCGGATGTCAAGGCGTCTGGCTGGCCCAGGGTGCAATGAAAGGATCTTGGAGACTGCGGCCATGCGTTTGCAATCCCCGTCGCAGAGGTAACTGTCGACGGTGAGGTTGACGAGGACGCAGCGCTAGAGGGGGTGCCACCGCCGGGAGAGCAGGGCAGTCCGCACGACAGATTTGGTGGGGAGGAGGCCGATGATGACGAGCAACATGTCGTCGGGGAGGCTGCTGATGAAGTCCAGGCTCGCCGGATGCGGTTTTGGCTCGAGCCGCCTCCGCTTGTTGGCTGCCTCGCCGTCCATCTCAACCGGCGGCGACGCCGGTGTACACGTGTGCTGGTGTGTGTTGTGTGCTGGGTGTGCGCGAGTGCGTCCTTCCATGCATGCCGCCGCGCAGTGGTGAATTGTGCGCGAGTGCGTCCTTCGCGCGCAAGAAGTTTGTCCTCAATGCGCCCTCAATTTACTAGTGTGCGGGGTGCTACCCCGAGTGGTTTCAACTTTGTTTACTTCACCGCGTGTCACATGGCCTCTAGTTTTCTTATTTTCACCCACTGCCACATGGGCCAGCACACGAAGATACAGAACACGAGCTGACAAGGTAGCATGTGGATTGGTTGACCGGTCAACTAAACAATATACGGAGCTATACGCTGACACAGTGAGTGTATAATCTGTTGGTATAGAGAGTTCGAGTGAGAGGGGAGGCCCGTAAGAGATAGCAGAGAGAGAGAAAGAGCTACTCCCTCCGTTTGATAATGTAGTTACAACATTTTTTTAAGTCAAACTTTTGAAACTTTGACCAAGTTTATAAAGAAATTACTTATATCTACAATACCAAAGATAAATGATAGTATGAAGTAAGTACATGGTGTGATGAATCTAATGATCGTTCCAGATGTAAATGTTTTTCTCCACATATACCTGGTCAAACTTTTTTGAGGTTTGACTTTTCAAAACATCCATATGCTTATGGACGTGACAGAGTCCCTAACTAGAGAGAGAGAGAGGGAGAGAGAGAGTGAAAAAAGTGTGTGTGCGTGTGTGAAAGAGACATGGACAACACACGATAAAAGTAGAGAAAAAGCATGCGTGTCTTATGCAAACATATCACACATGCATCTTCGACAACGGAGGCAAGGTGAGGAGATAGTGTGTGGTTGTTTGGAACCGAGAGAGCAAGACCCCTAGCACGTGGCCAAGAGGGGTCTGACAAACAAGGGAGAGAGGTCGAGAGAGACGTACAAAGAAAATACAGACATGGGGAGGAGAGAGTGTATGTTTGTCATAGAGAGATCCCCTGGAGATCGTGATGGGACTACATGGGTGGGAGATCAAGTGACAAGGTGTGTGCGCGATAGAAGACGCCCCGAGAGATATCGAGATAGATGTATGGATGGAAGGAGATAATATGTGTGTTCCTGATGGCTAGTAAGAGATAATCATACTTAGGTGGGGGGAGTGCTTGCGCCTATGATGGAGTGAGGGATTATGGTACTTAGGGGGGTGCGTGTCACATGGAGAGAGAGAACAAGCACGGAGAGTGTTGGATGGGTCTATATGTATAGCGCGAGCGAGACATGTGTATGTGTGAACCAGGGAGATATAAGGCCAGTTTGGCTTGCGTCCTGAGCATCTTTTGCCTGGCCTGGGGTTGTGGCTGGATTTCATGCACGCTTGTTTGGTTGCTACCCTGTGAAAAAGAAAGCCCGCCTGGCCTGGGTTCCCTTGCACTTTAATTAGCCTGGCTGAACTCCAGACACTGCAAGTAGCCTAGCCTAGGCGACCGATTTCGAACGCCTGGCCATGCCTGGTCGTGTGGCCATGAGGCTAACAGCAACATTGATGGATATTAGCATTAAATAATTGATGCATGGATTGATTGATGGGACATTGATGCTTTGCCTGGCCCAGGCATGAACCAAACGCTTCAGCACCACACAAGCCTGGCCAGGCAGAAATATTTTACATCTCACGTCCACACCAGGTAGTACCGGCCATCAAGGCATGAGGGTTAGGTCACGAACCAAATTGACCAATAAAGTTTGAGAGAGATTGAGGAGCCCCGATAAGGCTGAGTGGTGCGCCAGATAGCTGAGAGGAGGAAAGAGATATTCCATCCGCTCGATAATGCAGTGCATGTAAAATTTTTAGAAGTCAAACTTTGGAAACTTTGATCAGGTTTACGCATATTTATATCTACAATACCAAAGATACATCATAACAAACTACATCTCATGGTGAATCTAATGGTATATGTTTGCCGTACTAGATGTAATTCTTTTTCTCCATGTACATGGTCAAACTTTGTGATGTTTGACTTTTCAATAAATCTATATGCTATGGACCGAGGAGAGTGCCTCAGTCGAGACAGATCAAGTGCGTGTGAAGGAGAATGAGTAAGTGTGCAAAAAGAGTATGTGTGTGAAAGAGAAAGTGACAACAAACGATAAATTAGAGAGAGTGTGTGTTTTTTCGTTTCTTATGCGAACATATCACGCATGCATCTCCGAGATGGAAAAGCGAGGCAAGGAGATACACGAAAATAGCTAGTGTGTGATTGTTTGCAACGGAGAGAGACACCCCTGTAGCACATGTCCAATAGAGGTCTGGCCAACAAGGAACAAAGGTCGAGAGGGACACATGGATGGCATGGACGCATGGGGAGGGAGAGAGGGTGTGTTTGTGATAGAGAGATCCCGTCGAGATCGTGAGGGCACTATATGGGTGGGAGATCGAGGGAGTGCGTGCGCGATAGAAAGATGCCCCGAGAGAAATCGAGATAGACCATGCACATGTTTGTGATGGAGACTAAGATTAGCTAGTCATATACATATAGGGGGGGACTGCGTGTGCCTACAATTGAGTGAGAGACCATCATACTTGGCTAGCTGGGCATGAGATTGTGTGTGTGCGCGTGTGAGATGGAGAGAGAACGAGGGGGGGAGATAGAGTTTTAGATGGGCCTATCGAGTGCGAGTGAGATATGCATGTGTATGTGTGACCCAGGTGGATGGAGAGTTTGAGAGAGGGGGGAATAGCTCCGAGATGACATAGTGGTGCGTGAGAGAGTTACGGGCAAAGAGCCAAGGAATTTGTGTGCGTACGATGAGTGCACCCAAGATATCTAGCTTGGACTAGCTAGAGTATCATACATAGTGTGCGAGAGAGACCTATAGATGGTGTATATATGCATGCGAACTAGAAAGACCCCCCACACACACAAAGAGAGAGAGAGAGAGAGAAAGAGATGGAGAGAAAGGGAGAGGGACCAACAAGGTTTTTGTGTCGGATGCGTGCGACAGAATTGAAGATTGTCAACGAGAGAGAGAGAGAGAACGGGAGTCCGGGAGAGGGGGAGGTCGCGTTTTATGCATCAAAGACTGATATAAACCATGTTTCGATATAAACTTGCATTCAAATATTTAAATTGGAGAACATGTTGTCTGCAATCCACACATGAACGGATACATGCGTATATCAAACAAGTTCATCAATTTGACTTTCAACATGTTCATGGAGTACTATAATACTGTACAACATGCTACTCGATTGAGGTGTTCAATTTTGGATTTAGTTCACTATTTTGACCTACTGAACGAGCTATTTCATTGAATCGAGATATTTCATTTTGGGTTTGATTCGCGTTTTTGAGTGGGTCAACTATTTGTCATATAGTAAATCGCTAGCAACGAGCATGTAAAAACACATTACTCCCGAGCATCATCTCTCCATCTAAAAAAGAAGCGGCAAGCTAATATTTCAAAATTTGATCCGAATCGACTTGGTAACGTAGACATGGATGCTCGTTCTCCCAAAATTTGAACGAACCGTTAAACATCCTCTCTGCTTGGTGGAATTCACCCGAGCAAATAAATGGGAGACGCGAAATTACCATCCTATGTGGGACACGCATCAATTGGCCCGTTGTACATCAAGGGTAGGTTCGTAACTTCATCCAAGCGCGCCTTCTCCTCGGCCGAAATGACATGTGCCGAATAATTCATAAACCATGGTCGGCAAAACACGCTCTCCTCGCCCGAAATAGCTCGCACCCACTATTTCAAAGCACGCTCTTCTCGTCCGAAATCGCTCGCGCCCACTATAGTTCAAAACACGCCCTCCTCGCTCGAAATCGCTCCCGCCCACTATTTGGGGAGAAGCAAAGTTACTCTACTATCCCCGACCCTTAGTACACAGACCCAAGCCGAGAAGCCTATAGGCAAGGGTAGAACTGTAACTCCCCCTCACATTTCAGACAAATGCGTCCGTAAGACATGGTTCCACTCCCCTCCCAATCCCCCCCCCCATTCATACCTCGTGGGCGCCAAATCACCTTCTCCCCGGGAAGCTCCCTTCTCCCGAGCCCCGAAACCTCAGCCCCACCTCCATGGTGCCCCCACCGCACCAATTTCACAGTCGCCCTCCTCCCTAATGCCGGAGACGCTGTCCATTTGCCGTCGTGCACTGGGTCGTGTGCCTCTTACTCCGTGCTGCTGGTGCTGCCTCGACGACGGCCGCGTGAACCGTACCGGAGCCGATTCACCCCCGCCGTTGTTCACGGCGCCGGAGCGGCTCCAACTTCGGATCTGTCCAGAGTCCTGGCGCTGCTTCCGTGTAGCTTCGACCGTCCCGACATTGCTCTTTCCCTGCCGCCGGTCGCCACCACAACCGCACCGGCCTCACCGACTCGGCAGCTGGACCTTCCTACTTCACCATGCCACCAGATAGGTCGCACCCTCATCTCAAATCACTTTATTTAGGCGTCAGTTGTCTCAATTTTTATTCTGGACCAATCGATTCCCAATGGGAAGCAACACCCCTCGAGGCGGCGAAGCTCCTAGGTTGCCGGTTGGCTGGTGTCTAACGTAAGGGTGCGGGGCCGCAAGTTCGCCGCGGAAGCAACACTTAGATGGCTATCTTTTAGAGTTGCGTGGGTTGAAGGTACTTCCGCCGCCGGATCTAGATGACGGGGAGTCTTTGTGGATTGGCCCAGGGGCAGCGCAACCACGGCGGTGTGGTGGGGCGGGGAGCGGGGTTTTGGCCGGGGCCACGAACGGCGGAGGCAGGGTGCTCTGCCGTTGGTCGCTGGCTTTTCGGGGAAGATTCCGAACAATGTCAGCCAGGAGGCACAAGACGGCCAGCCATCCGGCATAGATCGGACAGTACCAAAATAAAATAAAATCGTGTGACTCCAATTTAGTCTTCAGTCAACAGACGTGTGACCACTCTCGTACCTTGCTGTTGATCTCTTAGTGTATTTCTTCAGATCAAAGAGATATGTCGTTCTTAACATTATGCGTTATCCGCATCTTCAGACACACCGTCTTCCGACTCACCGCAGCTGCTCCAACAAGGGAAGCATACACCAGAAGGGAGCTATAGTCCCCACTCAACAGTTCCCTGTATCGAATGCGCGTGCCCGACATGGACAGCCACAACAACTGCAGGGCCATCGACAAGTCAGCACATGATGCTCACTCCTATGGATGGCAGCCAGATAGGTTGTACCCTCATCTTACTTGTGTGCAACATTTATGGCTTTGTTATTCATCTAAGCATGGAAAATAGATCATCACATTTCATTGTATATTCATGCTGATCTCTTACGGGTCTTGTTCAGGAGTTAACGCTATTCCATAGTTCAACTAAGATACTTGTTCTTTAGGTAACGTTGTTCCATAGTTATCATCCATCAGCCAATGCTATCCCACAGGCTGGTGATTATAGTATTATACCACTTCTAGTATTACCAATGTTGTTCTTTAATACTTTTGTGTGTCATCTAGTTAATCTTGAGTACAAACGATACATATTCTGTAGATTTCATCTGTGTTCTCCCTTTAGTTTATGAGACCTGTTGCTGCTAGTTAACCCCAGTCCTACTATTTATGTCGTCTCCTATAAGCACTCATTACATAAATCTAACTACTAGTTGTCTTCCATGCATGTCAGATATAATTGCACACACTGATATATCCATAAGAACCTCACGGAGCAATGTAAAGGCCAATAAACTTGATGTCAATGATACCCAATATGATGGAACATGTAAAGGCAGTTCTTCAGAAGACTTGCAGAAAGATGATGAATCCTCTTCACCCCACAAGGTCCTTGCTCTAACTTGGCCTGTGATATGGGTACAACATGCATATAATGTCCTAGAGTGTATCTACTCTGTTGTAATGCCATGTGCTTAGCATGCTGATCATGCATGTAAATATGGCATGCCTTCCTGTTTTTCAGTACCTATTCCATTCATGATAACATCTTTTCAAATTCAAGTACTGTCATTCTACTCTATCGCAATGCCATCTGCTTAATTTGTACATCATGCTTCTGAATATCTTATGCATTGTTATTCATCAGTATGTACTTCATCTGTCTACCATACCATGTTTTTTTACATTGAAGTGATGTTCTAGTGCTCTGTTGCAATGCCATCTTATTTTCCCAATCATACATGTGTATGTTGCCTTAGTTATTTCTGTACGTATTCCGCTAGCATACAGTTTTACATTCAACTAGTTTTTTTTTTGCTGTGTTGTCCTGTCGTATCCCTAACTCTTACACCATACTCCCTCCGTCCGGATTACATGTTGCCGAAATGGATAAAAAAGGATGTATCTAGAACTGAAATACGCCTAGACCCATCCTTTTTTCCGGATGGAGGGAATACATGTCAATATGTCATGCCTTTCTATTCTTCAGTACCCCATCTCTCTGCTGTCGCATGTTTTATAATTAAAGCACCATTCTTCTATACAAGGCATGCAAGGGAAAGACGACTATGTTAAAATCTGAAGGATTACAAACAAGGCCTTTGCAAAAGATCCAAACGTCAGGAGATAATAAACCAACTCCAGTTTTTATAGATACTGCTCCAGCACAAAGAAACCCAACTCCTACTGATAATAAGCAGATTCCAGTGGCCAAAGAACTAGTCTGCTCCAGTCCAACAAAAATATGTCAACTCAATTCTAAGAAGCGTGTGCGTATCCTTGCATCATGAAATTTTATAGCATGATGATCATATTTTCTACATGTTTCTTACCCATCTCTCTTTTAGAAAACTAGTTGACCCGTTGCGCCAAATGGCGCAGAGACCCACTAAAGCCATGTTGTCGATGAAAATAATTTCATTTTGCAAGGACATATTCGATATTGATAGTAGAAATCCCATGTGTTAAATCATGCTATATTGAAGATGTGTTTATCACGCTGAGAAATCCGAGTTTGAAAAAAAATCATATTTGTATAAAAATGTATAGACCTGTTTAGGAGGCATTTTTTAGTTGAAAATATGGTTATCACGCTGAAAAATCTGAGTTTGAAAAAGAACATATTTGTATAAGATGTATAGACCAGTCAAAGATGTAATTTTTTAGCAGTGTTTCTACCAAACTTTTTGTCGGAGTAAACGACCACGGGTAGCCTAGCCGGCTCCCCCTGGCCCTTCTGAAAAACTTACGAGCCGATCCGGCCCTCAAGAATCCAAGACGTGGGGCCGCCTTCCCCATGCCGGCTGTCTCCCAGGCCGACTATCGGAAGGCGGCCCGGCTTTAGCCCTCATGAAGAAAGCCGCGGGAGGGCCGGCTCCAAGAAGCCGGCCACGAGAAGCCGACTCCCACAAAGCGGTCAAGATCGTACCCTCGAAGTCTGCATCCACATAACGGCGATGTGACGGGGCGTGGCTACAGTAAAGCCTGCCACCCCCGAATCCCGGAGCACGCCTGGCACAATGCGCCGTACGGGGTGGCCATGACCCATCCGGCGCGGCACTGTTGCCATGTCGACCTTGATGCCACCCACGACGGGCTGTCAGCGCGGCCCATGGGCTGTGGGCCCCTTTAGGCAGAGAGACACCCGAAGGCGGCCAGGCCTCCCCCAGTCGGCCCAAGACAGGGCCGGCTCCCCACAGCCGGCTTGCTTCCTCCCTCGAAGGAGACGCCCCATTAAGGAGACAAGACGAGGTGAGACTACAGCGATCGCCCGCCGGTCGGCGGCACTGTAGCCACGCTTACCTCGGCGAAGCCCTCGTCACCAGGTTTGAGGCAACAGTAACTAGCCACCGACAAGGCCCTGAATAGTGGGGCCTGCCTGTCGACCAAGGAGCCGGCAACCGACGGGACCCACCAGCCGGCGGGCCCCAGCAGTCGGCGCAGAAGCCGACGAGCGTAGACACAGACGGCTGGGGCCCACACCCAGCCGGATTACCATTGTACCCCCGGGGGGTGGGCCTATATAAACCCCCGGGGCACCTATGCAAAGGGTTGATCTGAGCTAGTTTTAGACACCACATAGAGAGGAGAGGAGAGGAGAGCTAGCCGTGCCCTTCTTCTTCTTCTCGCCAAACAGCTCAAGGAGCATCTTGTAGCCACTCGTTCATCTAGTGATCATGCGGAGACCCCGCAGAGCAGCAGTAGGGGTGTTATCTCCACGGAGAGCCCTGAAGCTGGATAAGATTCGCCGGCGTGCATGTCTTCGCCTCATCCGCTTCCAGGCACCGGCGACGTCTTACTGGCTCCCACAATGATAAGCCACCCGTTGGCATATGTCGCACCTACCACCCGACACTTTTATGGGGGCATAGTTATTTGAAAGGCCCATATGCTACCTAGCCCAGTCCACAAATAATTCTATGTGTTGCCGGTCCATAGTAGAATATGAAGCAGCACGGACTGCATCCATCATGCATGTTTATCCCCTTTTCTTCCATGGTTCCTCATTTGGGCGAGAGATCAACTGGTGAGATTTCACATTTCCTACTATTTCAGATTTCTCTGCATGCATGGATTTTCTTTATTGAAGGATAGTACCGATGTTGTCTTGGGTTGGCAGCCCTTCGGGTGGCATCAGTTGCCAAATAGATGAGTGATCAGTAGGAATCGAAACGCAGAGGATTGACCAAATCACAACAGCGAAACTGTGGTCGTTTTTCATGTATACATGGAGTGGCAGGTCATAGCATTGCTGAAGCGGACTAAAATTCAGGAGAACAGATGAGAACAGAAATGATTTGAAGTCAGGTCTGGGTTTAAAATGGGCATATGAAGTACTCCCTCTGTTCCTAAAAATAAGTCTTTTTAGAGATTCTATTACTGACTACATACCGGGCAAAATGAGTGAATCTACACTCTAAAATATGTCTATATACATCCGTATGTAGTTTGTAGTGTAATCTCTAGAAAGACTTATATTTAGGAACAGAGGAAGTATTTCAGTAGAGCTGTACCCAAATGCACAAAGGATTAGTAACCACAATACTAATTTACTCAAGGAAGATCTGCACAATTTCTCAAGTAAGAGCTGCACAATTTGTCATCAAAACAAACTAATATAGGATGGTGGGAATTATATGTTGATGCGTACACACCTTCACAACTATAACTCTATGTAACAATGCACAAAGGAGTAGCATCAGCAATACTAATTTACTCAAGGAAGAACTGGTCAATTCTTTCATCAGAATAAACTGTAATAGGATTGTGCAAATTCTGTAAACCTTGAATGTGGTCCATAGTACCTTCCAACGCCTATTAACATCAATATGTAATAAGGCGAGAGAAAAATAATTGTAACTATCTTTTCCTTCAAACATTTGAGAAAGCTTAGAGAATCTGCCCTGTTGCCTTTTCCTCCAATGTTCTCTTTTCCTTTTACCTGGCAAAAATGAAACATCCACACTTTGTTTAGAAGAACAAACTGGCAAAATCAATGTTCTTACCAACAGACTTACATATTGCAAGAGGGATTCTGGAGGTATTGACGCTAACTAAATTCAGGAAAGACCCAAAAGCATAATAATTTTGCAGCCCAATATTGATAAAAAGCTCAATTTTAGTATATACATACACGACATATCACATTCAAAATTGAGATATACTGCAGATAACGCATGACATGCATCAGGGTCAATCATATGGGTTCTACTTTGCTGTCAAACGATCCAAACAATTGTAAACAGGAAAGCTGGTCTGGTCGCATTTCTTGTACGACTTGACTGCATGCCTCGAGTACTCGCTCAAGGTGCCCCTACTGGTCTCGTTCTGGACCCAAAGAAGATGTCTGGCCAGTAGCACGGGCTGTAAGGGCTCATCAGGGTCGGGTGTTTAACACTAATAGTGCCCATTGGCCTGGCTCTGCCAGGTCTTAACGCCTACCGCGGCAAAGGTGAATAATCCTCTCCGTTACTGAAAAATATGTGTTGAGGACTCAAGTCAATAACATCATTTCTACATCGGAAAAGAAGTGTCCAAAATATCTGCCACTACTTTTACCTGAAGATTCGACTACCTATTGTGAAGTTTAATATCAATGGACCAATACCTATTTCAAATTGCAAAAACAGAATGCCGACGCAAACCAATGATATTCAACTATCTAACAATCATGAGTTAAAGAGAGGAATGCATGGATATGGAAACATCTCCGTGATTTGAGTACAGTCCAAACAAATGTGTATACATAGCTAGCCATATGGAGCTGTAAACCAAGACAGAGGACACCCAAGGCAGAACATCAGACAGTTACAAAGGAATATCAAAGAAACACTAAAGATAGAAAATAGTAAAGATGAAGGAAGCTTGTGCAAATACACAAAAGCCCATGGCTTCCGAAACACCGATCAAGAAGCATCAAAATTAGTACACCGACCAACCGACATGCATTGTTAAACCTGAGGTAGGGAGCATCAATCTATTATTCCAAGAATGAGAGTAATTTACTTTAAGAAAAGGCTAATGCACTTTCGGAAAATCAACAGTGGGACCATGCAGTACAAATAAATGGTATGGTGGCAACTCTTCCCTTCTCTCTAGCTCTAATTATGAACACAACACAATGATTCACCCCTATTCTAAACAGTATACTGAAATCTGAATTCAGTGGACATCATGTATGTATAACAACCTAGCCACTCCAACTTCAAAAGAATCAAGTTCCAACTCCACAACACATATGACCGTTACAGAACCACTTCTTAGTACCACCATTCTGGCCTTACAGTCACGTGGCAACGAAACTGATCCTCTTTTTTTATAGAAAAAGCAACTACTCTATAGGCACAATTCAGTTAACCGGGTGGTCAACCAAGCATTTTGTGCCTGCTGCAATCTTCAAGTATATACTATAACCAGCTTATTTGTTGATACTAAGAGATGTAAAAATAATCTAGAGTAGCAAAGGTTTAGATGTTGTACCAGTCAGCAAATCTGCACTGCACTGTTTGGAAGAGCATCAAATGGATCCAGCTATCTCTGGTCAGAGACGCACCAAAAGTCCGACCTGACAGCCCCTTTTCTTCTCCCCTCGCCTCCTCACATATTAAAAATATCGAGTATTAAATTTCTTCTTTAGCAATGGAAAGCATTAAGGGAAGCCTGATGAGAATTGAATAACTTCCTTCAAATAAATAAGTGACAATTAAATGAGGCACTCAACCAAGGCAAAAGCTTCATGATTTGTATGCCTTCTTTTCACTAACGGTGATTCTTACTTTAGTGTAGCCCTGAGTGAAAAAGAAAATAAACTTGTGCCTTATCGATCAAAATGTCACTACCTAGACTAATGGTCCAAACAAAATCACCTCTATGGACAAAAGATTCACCAATGGATAATTGACTGTAATGTGTATTATGAATCATGCATATCTGGCTCTAAATTAGCATGCCAGGAAAAAAATCAAGAAATTAAAGGCAATATTTCTCGGGGGATAAGATGCATCTTTCACATCTCAGTTAAAAAAAGCCCCAACATCACCAGTAAAAGTGTTTGTCTAAGTCTTGTCAATGAGTGGGATTGAAGGATGTAAAACTTTAGAGAACATAAGCATGGCATGGCAATACATGGATTGTTTTCTATACCTCAATGAAGATGGTCACCTATCGATGGTCGTGGTCTGGCTGAGCTACAACATGATGGTGGCTGCTGCAGTCACGAAGATTCAGGCGTTATCATTGGCACCACCAGTTTCTCTGACCTAAAAGAGAGTCTTGCTGTTTCCATCCTTGATACTGCCGGCAGCGCCATCAGTGCATGTCAGGCTTGCATGTTTGCCTCGAGCAAGCTGCCGTGAGCAGAAGAAAATCAACCATTAAGCAAAGGTCCTTCTTCTATACCTACAAAAATGAAGCAAGTTATACACTTTGTTTGGTTGAACAAACTGGCAAATTTGGTGTTGTTACCAACAGATCACAAGATGGATTCTGGAAGTATACTTGCTTGAACTGCTCTAGTAAATTGCCTATTGTCTATCACTACTAACAACACTATCAGTCAATTAAGTTACTTCATCCCATTATAATTGAACAAAATAAATATAAATACGCACATCGAGCCGTCTCCTTTTCTCACAAAAACAACACCAGGATCGTCATCAGTAAGAAGTGCACACAACAACCATGCCTCAGTTGATAAATAATGATGCAGTAATCAGAATATATAAAAAGTTAAAAACTTGACTTAAATAACATTGTATTGTCGCTTCTGAACTTAGACCAAGCAAACTAACATGGGATCTTTAACCTGGCCCACAAATAAGAGTTTAGCACATTATTTTGCGGACCTTTAACTTGCACAACATCCATATACAGAGTAAGATTACTGTAGCCTCTACAATACTCAATGATGGCATACATGACAAACAAAAGATCATGCAGGAAACACTACCATTCTGCATAGCAGAACTACTATCCATCCCATTCATCTGGATGTAGAATAATTACTACTATATCTTGCCAGTTCACTAATCAGTACAAAATGTCACGTTGCTGAAATCAGCAGCTTGCTTATCTTCATGATAGCTCCAATGATCCACACTTTAAAGACAAAATGCAAGGCTTTTTTTTGCGAGATAAAATGCAAGGCATTATTAACTCTCTATCATTGCTAATACACCCAGCTGGGTGTTTCAGATCATGCGAATTGGTCTGAAAGCAATTACACATACACCCAGGTTAGTGCTTATACACACAATTAGATTGGTCTGAAAGCACCCTTCCCCAATTCGAATTTTGTTCTCTTACACATACATCAAACCAACACATATGATCTGAAACAAGAGGAACAGCGGGCTAGATACCTTGGAGCAAAAACAAGAGGAATTGCGGCCGGACCTCGAGGTCAGCAAGAGAGCACATTTTGTGTGGTAGCCACAAGCATCTAGCTGTCGATCTCTGACTCGGGCTACCACAATCGCTGGAGAAAACCCTCATCTCAGCCTGGGAGCAAGGTGACACATCAACTACTGTAACTACCTCTCATTGATGAGAAGGGAGAAGAAGCTCACCCAGCAGCAGAAAGGAAGGCGATAACCAGAGGGATGACATGCTCCACCCCACGTCCTCGTCCTCGTCCTTGCACTTGGCCAGGCGATGAACGCGGGAACACCCTCTTCAATCCCTGCGTCCTCACCCTCTTCCTCGGGCAGCCCTCTTGCTCGGTGTTAGGCAGTGGGGAAGTGGAACAATAAAGATCCAGGAGTGGATCGAGCCACCACCAACCATTAGGTCGCACTTGACCTCGCCGGCGCCGGCTGGTGACCCTCTCCTGTCCGCCACTGGGTCCCCCTCCTCTCCTTCCTTCTTTCCCTCTCTCCCATCTTCTATCTCCTGCAGGGATCGATCCATGTGGTCGCCTTTGCCTCTGCCACCGGAGAGGCTCGCCTCCGCGGTCGCACGCCTTAGATCCGGCCGGAGGAAAAGGAGGAAGCGGCCCGCACTATCCTATTCATCGACGGCGACGACCTGAGCGCAACCGATGGGAAGGCGAGGAGGAGAAAGAGGCGGGGTGGTGGAGGAGCAGCCGAGGGCGACGGCGGCGTCCTTGGCCGAGCGCACGCACAGAAGGGACAGGGAGGGGTGCAGCGGCTACAGGGATTGAGGCGACGAAGAAAGGGGGCTAGGGTTCGTTTGGCGGCTGGGGTCAGATTGGGGCGAGACACGGGTGATTGGGTGCGAAGCGCGCCCAGGTGATTGGGCAAAACCTCCTGCACCCGGAAACAGCCAACCCAGCTAACAAGTGCCATTGTCTCAAAAAAAAAAAAGCTAACAAGTGCCCGACGTAAGCCCACTTGTCATTGGACTAAAAACAACCCTGAGGTAAAATAAGATGTGACTGCAGGTGAACATCCTACAGCTCAGGCGCGCCAGAAAGGCAGATCGGACGGCTGACGAAGCTCCAATCGGGGGAGCCTTGTGGAGGTGAGTTGGCTAGCTTTATTATAGTTTTAAATAAGCTTAACAGATAGAAGAATTTCTGCAATGGTATCGTTTATGAGGAAAGATTCTTGCAGGAATTCTCTGTGCTCCAATGTAGATGTAAGTACCTGTTGTATATCACTATATTTTTACATCAGCATGTATTTTGTTAATCGGCGTGGATCCAACCTTTATATGATCTAAATTTAGTTGTAGCAAAATGTATGATTAAAGGCCACAATGTTGATTTTTGCAAGGAAAACTGCCTGGTAGTTTTGCATCCTGAGCTGCATGAGTGTACTATCTCATATCAGTGGGTTTGAATACTTTGGTTCTGCAGTGGGTTTTTCAGTGGGTTTTTTTTACTGTGTTGTCCTGTTGTATCCCTAGTTCTTACATCATACTCCCTCCGTCCGGATTAAATGTCGCAGAAATGGATAAAACTGGATGTATCTAGAACTGAAATACGCCTAGACCCATCCATTTATTTCCGGATGGAGGAAATACATGTCAATATGTCATGCCTTTCTATTCTTCAGTACCTATTCTATCTCTGTTGTATCATGTTTTTATAACTGAATCACCATTCTTCTATATAAGGCATGCAAGGGGAAGACGACTATGTTAGAATCTGAAGGGTTACAAACCAGGTCTTTGCAAAAGATCCAAACACCAGGAGATAATAAACCAACTCCATTTTTCATAGATACTACTCCAGCATAGAGAAACCCAACTCCCACTGATAATAAGCATATTCCAGTGGCCAAAGAACTAGTCCGCTCTAGTCCAACAAAAGAATGTCAACTCCATTCTAAGAAGCGTGTTCGTATCCTCGTATCATGAAATTTTATAGCATTCTGATAATATTTTCTACATGTTTCTTACCCATCTCTCTTTTAGAAAATAAGGTTAAACGATGCAAGAATTCCTCCATTGGGATCGTATTCGAGGAAAATATCTTGCGGGAATTCTCTGTGCTCCAATGCTGATGTAAGTACCTGTTGTATATCACTATATTTTTACATCAGCGTGTATTTTGTTAATCGATGTGAATCTAACATTTATTTGATCTAAAATTAGTTGTAGCAAAATGTTAAAGGTGCCAATGTTGATTTTTGTAAGGAAAACTGCCTGGTAGTTTTGCATACTGAGTTGCATGAATGTATTATCTCATATCACGCACATTACTGAATTTTAGTGCTTCTCTGGTTGCCCATTCATTTATTGTGTCAATGTTTCTTTCGTATTACCTTACCTGGCTGATGATAGCTGTGACATATTGTGTTAATTTGGTGTAGGCTAGTTGCCCAAACGTTCGTTGTGTCAATGTTGCTTTCCTATTATCTGACTTGGTCAATGATAGCAATGCTAGTGTGTTAATTTTGTGCAGGCTGCTGAAGATAAGAAGACAAACTCTGAAAACGGCAAGGCAACCCCATTGTTTTTTTCCAGTAAATCTAGGCAAGGTAATATGGCAATAACTCATGATTAATCTGTTTGGTTCCCGTCCTAATTTATGTTATGATGCAGTGGTCGAGACACTCTCCACTATCAATAATACAAGCCTGCCAAAATCGCCATCTGAATCTGTTCAGTATCCTCTGTCTCGAATGCAACGGAATAAATGTATGTTTGTGAACCAATTAATGGCTGAAGCAATGATGGAAATGGTGGATGAATCAGAGGTGCAGAGTCGTGCGACACAACAACTGATCAATGTTTTCAGAGACAGTGTAGCAAAGCAGCAAGAACTTGCCCACATGCTTATGGGCGTCATCTATGCTGAGGTTGCAGATTGTGACGTCGTAGATGGTTAGGTTCTGCTCATTTATTTGCACTGGCATCAATCTTTGATTGCCCAGTGGATGTAATTTCCTGTAATATATGCTGGATGTGCAATGTTATTCCCTGTATGTCGTACCTTTGCTTGATCGGTTTTGGTCCTGTGCATAATTGCTCGTCGTAATGGGCTCAAATTATCTAATTTGGCCTAAAGACATGAACGAACTTTAGTGGGCCCATTAAGTTAATGGGCCGTTACTAGGCCGAAAGTTAATGGTCGTCCCTCTTACCTCCCGGGTCATTAACATGTCGACATCGAAGTGGGCAACAGGTGGCCCCAATTTATTTCTCGGGCCGTTAACAGGCCATTACTAAGTTTGGGCTACATATGGCCCAACTATATTGTAGGCCTTTAGCAGGCCGAAAGAGACAGCGGGCTTGTACTGGACCATGAAGAGCATGGGCCGCTAAGAGGCCGAAAGTCAGGTCGTATTGTAAACGACCCAACTGTGTTGTGGGCCTTTAGCAGGCCAAAAGAGAAACCGGGCTGGTATTGGACCATGAAGGGCATGGGCCGTTAAAAGACCAAAACTAAGGTCCGACTACAAATGGCCCAACTCATTTATGGTCTGTTAACAGGCCGAAAGGCACACAGGGCCGGGAATTGGCCCAACACTTAAATGGGTCGCTAAAAGGCCCAAACTCAGGTCCGACTACAAATGGCCCAACTAATTTATGGGCCGTCAACAGCCTGAAAGTGACACCGGGCCAGAAATTGGCCCAACACTTAAATGGGCCGCTAAAAGGCCGAAACTCAGGTCCGACTACAAATGGCCCATCAGATTTATGGGCCGTCAACAGGCTGAAAGACACACCGGGCCGGAAATTAGCCCAACATTTAAATGGGTCGCTAAAAGGCCGAAAATGTACATCCTAAAAATTGGCACATCCATTAAATGGGTCGTTAACAGGTCGAAATCTCATCGGGCCGATATTGAGCCCAAATATATAGCGGGCTGTTAACGGGCTCGAACTGACGATGGGCTGCAATGGTGTCAAATCTTTAACGGGCCGTTGACGGGCCGAATTGGCACATCTCGTATGGGTCGTGGGCTTAAATGGACCTGACACAAGTAGGCCTTATATGGGCCGGCCTGCTAATTTTTACTGGGCCAGCCTTTTTCACCGGAATGGGCCACTATTGGGCTGTGCCACGTGTCGACCTATCATAGGCGCGTCCTGTCCAATGAGTGGATGACATCTGTCCCAACGGTGAGGCAACACGTGTTTCCTGCGGCCAATGATGATTTTACATGTGGAAAATCCCCATTGGTCCGGGCTGTTAACGGGTTATCGGATCCAAAACCGGACTTGATAGCTTAACGGCGTTCCGTTACGGTGGATGCCATGTGTCGGTCACCCTTGACGAAATCACTTCTGTGACGCGCGATTTATTGTCATGGAAGTGGACACTTCCGTGATGATAATTTTGGTAATGTCATGGAACACTTCTACGACATCACAGATATGACTATCTTGATTTTGTCATAAAATCGTCATGGATGTACATGCATGACAAAAAACGTGACCTACTATGACAAACACGTATCATCACGGAAGTGTATTTTTTTGTAGTGCAACGTAACTGGGTGATTATAAAGATGCTCTACAGGTATCTCCAAAGGTATTTATTGGGTTGGCAAAGATCGAGATTAGGATTTGTCACTCTGAGTATCGGAGAGGTATCTTTGGGCCCTCTCGGTAATGCACATCATAAGAAGCTTTGCAAGCAAAGTGACTAATGTGTTAGTTGCAAAATGATTTATTACAGAATGAGTAAAGAGACTTGCCGGCAACGAGATTGAACTAGGTATGTAGATACCAACGATCGAATCTCGGGCAAGTAACATACTGATGGACAAAGGGAATAATGTATGTTGTCATAACGGTTCGACCGATAAAGATCTTTGTAGAATATGTAGGAGCCAATATGAGCATCCAGGTTCCGCTATTGGTTATTGATGAGAGAGGTGTCTCGGTCATGTCTACATAGTTCTCGAACCCGTAGGGTCCGCACGCTTAATGTTTGATGACGATATTGTATTATTTGTTCGGAGTCTTGGATGAGATCACAAACATTACGAGGAGTATCGAAATGGTCGAGAGGTAAAGACTGATATATAGGACGATAGTATTCGGACACTGGAAGTGTTCCGGAGTGTATCGGTATTTATTAGAGTACCGGAGGGGTTACCGAACCCCCGAGAAGGTACATGGGCCATATGGGCCATAAGAGGGGAGCACACCAGTCCACAAGGGGTGGCGCCTGAGGGAGTCCTAGATTAGGGGGTCCTCGGATAGCCGGACTATATCCTTCGGCCGGACTGTTGGCTTATGAAGATACAAGATTGAAGACTTCGTCCCGTGTCCGAGTGGGACTCTCCTTTGCGTGGAAGGCAAGCTTGGCAATTCGGATATGTAGATCTCCTCCCTTGTAACTGACTATGTGTAACCCTAGCCTCCTCTGGTGTCTATATAAACCGGAGGGTTTAGTCCGTAGGACAAGAACAATCATAATCATAGCTAGCTTCTAGGGTTTAGCCTCTACAATCTCGTGGTAGATCAACTCTTGTAATACTCATATCATCAAGATCAATCAAGCAGGAAGTAGGGTATTACCTCCATCGAGAGGGCCCGAACCTGGGTAAACATTGTGTCCCTTGCCTCCTGTTACCATCCGCCTTAGACGCACAGTTCGGGACCCCCTACCCGAGATCCGCCAGTTTTGACACCGACATTGGTGCTTTCATTGAGAGTTCCACTGTGCCGCCACGACAAGGCTTGATGGCTCGTCTTGTTGTCAAGGACAACATTACCTCGGGGGGAGCCCTGGCTGTAGGCCAAACTCTCCAACTAGGCGGCTTCGTCATGACCGCCCGTTCGGCCGTCGCGCCGACGATGACTTCTCGGGTCATCAAAAACAGCCTCCATGCCGGCTCGGGATTCGCCGAGCAGATGGATCCAATAGAGCTCTCTTCCCTGAACGACCTCTTAGATTGCATCGCCGCCCTGGGAGTCGCAACGGACTATGATCAGATCGGGCTTAAACCCGACCAAAGGGATATTAACTCTCCGCCGGTCACCCGTCAGATAGCGGTGGTGGAGGAGCAATGTAGCAATTCTTCCTCTATTTTATGGACAAACTATGTCCAGATTCCCGAGCTCTCCAAGACGGATACCCATCCACGGGAGGACATGGCCCAAGCCTCGAACCTAGAATCAGACGGCGGGCCTGAACTATTGGGCAACATCCCGGAGTCCGAACTGCCAAGCTCGGAAACTCCTCCGTGCCTAGGTCTTAGATCGGGTCAGGGTTTGGACCTAAATCTACCCACCCACCCAGACTCAAGTGATCTTTCCCATATTAGACAAGAGCCCCAAGAGACAGTACATCACTATTGGGCCAGATTCCTCCTTGTAATGAGCAAGGTCAAGGATTGTCTCGAGGAAGACGCAATTTCATTCTTTTGCAAAAATTGCACGGACAAGGGAATCCTCAACGCCATAAGTCGCCGTGACATAGCACACTTTGCTGACTTAGCAGCTATAGTACGGAAGTACTGTGTGATGGAAAGCACCTGGAAAACCCAAACCAAATTCTGGGACCCTCCGGCTCTCACTAAACCCCCCGTCCGAACTAAAAGGGTGTACTCTCGTAAGTCACCCGATCCAATTACAAAGAAACAAAAGCCCACTACAGGGCGTAGAACTGTATTGGAGGGATGGCTCGATGGGCCATGCAAAATTCACAGTACAGCGGATACCATGCCAACACACAGCCTTAGAGCATGTTGGATACTCCGGCAGGTGGCCAAAAGCGGTGAGGATATCCTCACCAACAATACAACAGAGTACCATCCTGCGGAGAATAACAATACAATATTGACAGTCTTCGAGACCTTCGCCTCAAAGAATAGGCGCAAGCGAACACTCCGCAGCCTTGCCGAAGTCTGCCATGTTGCAGCAATAAATCCATGGAACGACACGGCCATAACATTCAATGCCAGTGATGAACCTCAATTCTGAACAGCCCGAGCACCAGCCACTTTGGTCCTTAGTCCAATTGTGGACGGCTTCTGGCTTACTAAAGTGCTCATGGACGGTGGTAGCGGATTAAACCTCATCTACGAGGAAACTCTTAGAAAAATGGAAATAGACAAGAGACGCATTGAGCAAAGCAGCGCGACCTTCAGAGGAATCATCCCTAGTCGGGAGGCACGATGTGCGGGAAAAATCACACTAGATGTGGTATTCGGCACGCCGGAGAATTATAGGTTCGAAGAAATCACATTCCAAGTGGCCCCATTCAGTAGCGGATACCACGCCCTTTTAGGGCGGGAGGCATTCACGATTTTCCAAGCTATACCCCATTACAGGTACATGAAGCTCAAAATGCCCGGTCCTAATGGAATCATCACTCTGGCTAGTGATCCGGACGTAGCACTCCGCGCCGAAAATAAAACCGCCGCACTAGCCCTCAAGGCGTTATCCGAAGCCCTCGCGACCGAAGAACTAACTACGCTACGCTCCACAGTGGACAGGGATGACGTGATACTCGACAAAAGACCCAAGTCCACCTCTTTTAAACCAACGAACGAAATAGTCAAATTCCAGGTCCACCCAATGGACCCTACAAAAACAGCATCCATCGGGGCACAGCTGAACCCCACAACAGACGCCGCACTGCGGGAGTTCTTGCGCGAGAATTGGGACATCTTTGCCTGGCATCCTTCAGACATGCCAGGAATCCCACGCAGGCTGGCTGAGCATAGCCTTAACATTCTAAAGGGGTTCAAGCCGGTCAAGTAGACTCTTTGGCGTTTCTCTGAGCCTAAGCGACAAGCCATGGGAGAAGAGCTAGCCAAGTTACTCGAGGCCGGATTCATTAGAAAAATAAAACACTCGGACTGGCTAGCAAACTTGGTGATGGTACCAAAGAAGGACAAATCCTGGCGCCTATGTGTCGATTTCAAGGACCTTAACAAGGCTTGCCCCAAGGATCCCTCCCCCTCCCCCGCATCGATCAAATTATCGATGCTACCGCAGGACACGACTTATTGTGCTTCCTCGACGCATACTCCGGATACCATCAAATTAAGATGTCGGAGCCCGATCAAGCCGCAACGACATTCATCACTCCATACGGCCCCTTCTGTTTTAACACCATGCCTTTCGGGCTCAAAAACGCTGGCGCAACCTATCAACGCATGATTCAGACATGCCTGGAAACACAAATCAGCAAAACAGTGGAGGCATAAGTAGACGATGTGGTCATTAAAACAAGACACGTCGAATCCTTAATAGACGACTTGAGGCTCACGTTCGACAACCTCCGAACATATGACATCAAACTCAATCCGGAAAAATGCGTTTTCGGCGTGCCCGCCGGAAAGCTCTTGGGCTTCATCGTCTCCAATAGAGGAATCGAAGCAAATCCGGCTAAAATCCGAGCTTTGTCACAGTTGGCTATCCCAACAGACCTCAAGCAAATCCAGAAGTTAACTGGATGCGTGGCTGCCTTAAGCCGCTTTATCTCCCGATTAGGAGAAAAGCCACTACCTCTTTATCGCCTTCTTCGACGCACCAAACACTCGAGTGGACGGATGCGGCCACGGCCGGATTGGAAGAAATAAAGGCCGTATTGGCCACCAACCCAATCTTGGCCACGCCAAATGTCGGCGAACCAATGTTGTTATATATAGTGGCAACACACCAAGTTGTAAGCGCAGTGCTCATCGTCGAACAAGAGACGGGCGGACATAAGTTCCCGCTTCAAAAGCCAGTATACTATGTATCCACCATCCTCACTCCATGCAAATCACGGTACCCACATTATCAAATACGCGGTCTTCATGGCATCCCGGAAACTATGACGGTACTTTCAAGAGGGTTCAAATACGGTGGCCTCCGAAGTACCACTCAACGACATAATAAATAACCGTGATGCCACGGGCCGGATTGCCAAATGGGCTATCGAGCTCCTCCCGTTCGACATAACATATAAACCACGGCGAGCCATTAAGTCGCAAGTACTGGCTGATTTCGTCGCTGAATGGACGGAAGCCAAACTCCCTAAAAAGTATGTCGCGTACTCCAATTGGATCATGCACTTTGACGGCTCTAAAATGCTGGCTGGTCTGGGGGCAGGCGTCGTCCTGACATCCCCCACCGGAGATTCAGTCCAATACGTACTCCAAATATTATACACAGACTCCAACAATGCAGCAGAATATGAGGCCCCGTTGCATGGTCTCCGAATGACAGTCTCCATGGGAATTCAACGCCTAGAGGTGCGGGGGGATTCGAACCTCGCAATATATCAAATAAACGGGGACTTTGATGCCAAGGACCCAAAAATGGCGGCTTACCGCAACGCCGTCCTCAAAATGTTAGCTCGGTTCGAAGGCCTCGAATTCCACCATGTGGTCCGAGAAAACAATCAAGCGACGGATATCCTCGCCCGCATCGGCGCTAAGCGCGACCCTGTCCCACCTAATATCTTCTTGGAAAGGTTGTTTAAGCCATCCGTGGTGTGGGAAGGGGAGACCGGCAAAAATAGTCCGGATCCGGCCACAACACCAGACCCCGAACACTCTGACGTAATCGGAGGCTCTGCCACTGAAATAACATCTTTGACCCACGTGATTATGGCTGTCATCGCCCCATGGACAGAACCCTTCTTGGCTTACCTAACTAGGCAAGAACTCCCTGATGACCCAAACGAGGCACGTTGCATTGTGCGGTGGTCTAAAGCCTACAAGGTCCACGAGGGAGAGCTTTATAAGAAAAGCGCTATCGGAGTACTTCAAAGGTGCATCTCCAAAGAGGAAGGATGACAACTTTTGGCAGAAATGCATGCTGGACTTGGTGGCCACCACGCCGCAGCTCGGGCCCTTGTAAGCAAGGCCTTCTGTATAGGTTTTTACTGGCCGACGGCCCGAGCAAATGCACAGGACCTCGTTCAACGTTGCGTCGGTTGCCAGCTTTTTGCAAACCAAAGCCATATGCCACCTACCGCTCTCCAAACAATCCCCATTACTTGGCCCTTTGCGGTCTGGGGGCTTGACATGGTCGGACCCCTTAAAGGGGGAAGCCATAAGAAAAAATACCTATTGGTCATGGTGGATAAATTCACCAAATGGATAGAAGCCAAACCAGTTAAAATGGCCGAGTCCGGACCAGTGATAGACTTCATATCCGGGGTTGTACACCGTTACGGCGTCCCCCACAGCATCATCACCGATAACGGCTCGAACTTTATAGCCGACGATGTAAAAAGTTGGTGCAGCAACATGGGCATTAAGCTCGATTATGCCTCTGTCTATCACCCGCAAACTAACAGTCAAGTCGAGCGAGCAAATGGTCTTATCATGAGCGGTATTAAACCCAGATTAGTGCGATCCTTAAAGGAATCTGATACGCACTGGGTGGAGGAGCTTGACTCCGTACTATGGGGGTTACGGACCACGCCGAATCGCGCTACCGGATACACATCGTTCTTTATGGTGTACGGCGCAGAGGCGGTACTGCCCTGCGACATCATTCATGACTCACCTTGAGTGTGCATGTACGAAGAGAAAGAAGCTGAGCTTGATCGGCAGGACAGTTTGGACGCCCTGGAGGAGGAGCGTGACATGGCAAAAGCCTGCTCCACATTCTATCAGCAACAGGCTCGGCGGTATCAAAGCAGAGAAGTATGGGCCAAAACTTATAACGTTGGCGAACTCGTTCTACGCCTACCGGAGAAGAAAAAGGACAAGCTCAAGCCCAAATGGGAAGGTCCCTTCGTTGTCGACAAAGTTCTGACCGATGGAGCGTACCGTCTGCAGGATGCATCGGACAATCGACTCGAGTCAAACCCATGAAACGCAGCCAGACTCCGAAGGTTCTACGCCTAGTGCCGGACTCTGTGTTCGTCTCCTTACCTCCGTCAATTTTTTATACATCTTTTATCTATCTTTTCTTTCTTTCTTTCTCCCCTTTTTCTTCACGGCCTTAAAAGGTTAAAATGTGTCTTGACTACACAATCTTGACACGCTAGGCGTGCTCATTATACCTCTGGGCTTCTTATACATAAGCTTAATATAACTATGTTCCGGGCTCTATGCCCCCAGTGCATGTGTTACTTTTCCACATGTACCTTTTCTTCGCCATTATATGCATCGATATGACTTAAGTTTTGGCCAAGCTAGGTTGCCTGGCTCTTGTGTTTATGCCCTACGTTCTCGTTAATTCGGCTAGGGCATAAGGGGAGCACCTCTACGATTGTTATTGCCGGTTCAGCCGGATGTGTACCTCAGACTGGGTGAAGCCGAAAGCTAGTGTTCTTAAGGTAATATTCGGTCGGTGAACAAAAGATGGCTTTTATTTACTGTAATACATGCCCCCAGATGTTTATATCATGCGTCTCTTCTCTCAGTTCGGACATGCACATTAATGCATGCGTACCCAGGGAAAGGAACCCTTAACGGAACTATTCTCCCTGGAAGATGTTTCTTACTATCCATGTAATATAACAAAGCTAGTTGGGTACTTGTCTGTTCAAGCACTTATGACCCCTACGCCTGGTTTCCACGTGTACCCTAGTTTTTACATAACTGAGCAGGTATTCGGATACACTCCGGACTGTCGGGTCCGGAGGCTGAAGCGAAAAGGTCCGCCATGGCAAATGATTTACAATCCGGCTAGGGACAATATATGTCACTTGAAGTACACAGTCACTTAGACTGACTAAATTCTTCTTCTATACCATCCAACAGGCTGTCTAGCCTACAATCCTGTTGGGAATACTTTGCGGCTAATGTCACCTGGTCATACACCAAACTGACGGGGATCTCTTTCCCATCAGACCCCACAGGTCTGACCTCGGCCATGTGGTTCGGGTCAGCCTTGGTATATCGCGTCTTCACCATGGCCCAGGCTTCCCTTGCACCTTGTCGACAGGCTGTTATCTTCCATAATCGGAAGCGCCGCCACGCTCCCTTGAGCATCTCTACAAGCTCCCCCATGCCTCCTGGCAGGGAGGCGGATGGCCACAAGGCTTGGGCAATGCCCTGCATCACCTGCCAAACTTGTTCGTGTAGTTGTGAGAGCTCTGACAGAAGATCACCCGCAGACCCGGGCATCTCCTCTACGGGACAACCCGCCAGCATACCTACAGATATAACTCTGTTAGCCAGTTTCTTCGCTGAACTCTATGAAAGTTTGTTCAAGCACTTACTAAAAATGCCGCGTCGAAGCCTCTTATTCTCCTTTACAGAGTCAGCAAGCTGGGCCCGAACATCTTTTAGTTCAACGCCCAGTCGGGTATTGGCATCTTGGAGATCGTTTTCTCTCGCATAACCTGCGTAAGCACGCGCTCGCCGGCCTTTAGCTGTCGTTGAGCATATTGCTCATCCCCTCGCACGACCTCCGGATTCACTCCGGGATCATCTGTAGAATCTATTGTTAGATTTGCATGCATGCCAAATACTAACTGGTACATGTCATTCTTTTAAAACAAGTGTTACTAGATGGTGCCTTCTCGGACTCCTTCATTGCGGCAACTGCGGCCCGTAGCTGGGCTTTGCACTCCTCCAGCTCTTGAGACAACTGGGCATTCTTCTCCGTAAGAACCTATGCGAACAATGATCCTTAAATCAGTTGTGCCAACTGTTTTAAGTCTCAGGGGCTACTGATATACATAATTATTAGATTTTCTTACCCGTATATCCTTCACATACTGGTCCGTGGCTCGGGCAAGACCATTTTGAGCATCTCGGATGTACGCGTCTCCTAAGTTGAAGGCATCGAACGCCTCTTGAGAGAAACAAGCGTCGCGGAGTACAGCCCGGCGACGCCTGTGATTCATGGCGCTCTCCACTTTGGAATTCATAGCGGACAACCTATCCGCATCCTCTGTAGGAGGAACATCCGGTGTTGGCCCCATGTTAGCATCTGCCTCTAAGTCCGGTTCTGGAGCCCGGCTAGTGGAGGCTTGGCCAGCAGGCTCTCCGGATATGGTCCGGCGAGCGTTTTTCCTGCCAGGAACCATGGACGTTATTATATTTTAAAAGATGACAACCACTGAGCGGGGTTCTTTTTCATATCTCTGCGACAGCGTCTCAGTCCTAACCGCCTTCCTTTTAAGCCTACCCGGCTTCGGTGCCCCTTGTTGGTGAGTCACTGCGGGTTCAGCATGGCGTCCCGAGGGCCTTCCCTGTAAGACACCATATGTGTGCGGTAGGTGAAGTGCGGAAAATAGGGATCCTTCTTGGAAGTTGGGACTCCATTTTTACTTACATGCGATGCAGGGAGTGGTCCAGGATAATCGGCTATGATGGCCACCAAGGCACCGTCACAGCTTAACTAATAGAACGTCCTGTCGATGAGCTCCACAAATGTATCCGGATCTTCTTCGAGTCCAGAGTCGAGGGCCCGGTCAGGGTCCTCTAGTTGTGGAGATGGGCTGTGGACCTCCCTCACAGCTTTTCGAAGTTCCTACTATGAAATAGCAAGGTAAATACTTATGAAGAAGAATGCGGGAAGGTCTGGAGTAGAAAGTAGCAGCTCACCCAGTTTGGGGGGTTGTACATGGAGAATCCATCCCGTGACTTAATGCGGATAAACTCCTCTTCCTCTCCTTTATATAAATCGGACAGTACTTTCGCTAGAGCAGCGACGGAGTCCGCTCCCTTACGGCCACAGCGGGTGGCATCATCTTCTCCATTAAAGTGCCACATGGATTGTCCCCGATATTGAAGTGGCTGCACCCCCCGCATTATACATATTGACATAACCTCGATTATTGTCAATCCTGATTTGGCCAGCGTTTTTATCTGGCCCATCAGGTAAAGGAACTCTCTGTTATCTTCCTCTTGGGGGCTCCGAGGGCACCAGCTGCGGTGTTTCTTCAAAGGGGCGTTATCAAACTCAGGAAGGCCCATCTGAATAGGGTCCGGGAGAGGGACGTCCTCCATATAAAACCACTCCGAAGGCCAGTCTTCGGATGTCTTCTTTAGAGTACCGGACAGGTATTTGGTCCCGGCGATGCGCCATATCTTGGTTCCACCCACTTGATATATTGACCCCTCCTGTGTACGGGGTACGAGGAAGAATAGCCTCTTCCATAGCTCGAAATGAGCTTCGCAGCCCAAAAACAGCTCGCAGAGGGCAACGTAGCCAGCGATGTGTAATATGGAGGCGGGAGTAAAGTTATGTAGCTGGAGGCCGTAGAACTCCAGGAGCCCGCGGAGGAACGGATGGATTGGAAATCCAAGCCCCCTCAATAAGTAAGGGACAAGGCATACCCGCTCCCCCATGGATGGGTTGGGAAAGCTCTCCGCTTGCTCCCCGCCATTGTAAGTGGCAAGTCCGGCTCGAACGGGGACCATATACGCTGGAGGGAGAAACCCCTGGGTCTGTAACTCTACTAATTGGCTGTGGGGGACGGAACACTTCTTCCAATCGCTTGGCTTAGGGCCACGGGAGCGAGAGGAGGAGCTGCAATGACCGGCCATGATGGGATGGACTTTTTCCGTGCGCGCTTCGATGGATACTCGCTGTGGGAGGATGGTGTGATCTGGATCTGAGGATCCCCGTCTCTTTAAATAGATGATTTACTCACATGGTTAGGGTGGCAAGTGTAAAAATGCCCCGACTTCTTGCATTCGCTCAACACGTGGAGGATAGCCATTATTAGGCGCAGAAGCCAAGGAGTGCAACATCCATGGGAAGCCGAACACTACTCGACAGGTGTTCAGAATTTGGAGAAGAACCCGCCTTGCAATGCCAAAGACAATCTGCGCGCCGGACTCATCGTCATTGAAGCCTGGTTCGGGGGCTACTAAGGGAGTCCCGGATTAGGGGGTCCTCAGATAGCCGCACTATATCCTTCGGCCGGACTGTTGGATTATGAAGATACAAGATTGAAGACTTCGTCCCGTGTCCAGGTGGGACTCTCCTTTGCGTGGAAGGCAACCCTGGCAATTCGGATATGTAGATCTCCTCCCTTGTAACCGACTCTGTGTAACCCTAGCCCCCTCCAGTGTCTATATAAACTGGAGGGTTTAGTCCGTAGGGCAAGAATAATCATAATCATAGGCTAGCTTCTAGGGTTTAGCCTCTACAATCTCGTGGTAGATCAACTCTTGTAATACTCATATCATCAAGATCAATCAAGCAGGAAGTAGGGTATTACCTCCATCAAGAGGGCCCAAACCTAGGTAAACATTGTGTCCCCTGCCTCCTGTTACCATCCGCCTTAGACGCATAGTTCGAGACCCCCTACCCGAGATCCGCCGGTTTTGATGATACGTCTCCGTCGTATCTACTTTTCCAAACACTTTTGCCCGTGTTTTGGACTCTAAATTGCATGATTTGAACGGAACTAACCCGGACTGACGCTGTTTTCAGTAGAATTGCCATGGTGTTATTTATGTGCAGAAACAAAAGTTCTCGGAATGACCTAAAACTTCACGGAACATCTTTTCAAAAATAATAAAAAATCCTTGCAAAAGATGAAGACCAAGGGGCCCACACCCTAGCCACGAGGGTGGGGGCGCGCCTGCCCCCCTAGGGCGCGCCCCCTACCTCGTGGGGCCCCTGGAGCTCCTCCGACCTTGACTCCAACTCTATATATTTGCTTTCGGGGAGAAAAAAATAAGAGAGAAGGATTCATCGTGTTTTACGATACGGAGCAGCTGCCAAGCCCAAAAACCTCTCGGGAGGGCTGATCTGGAGTCCGTTCGGGGCTCCGAAGAGGGGAATCCGTCGCCATCATCATCATCAACCATCCTCCATCACCAATTTCATGATGCTCACCGCCGTGCGTGAGTAATTCCATCGTAGGCTTGCTGGACGATGATGGGTTGGATGAGATTTATCATGTAATCGAGTTAGTTTTGTTAGGGTTTGATCCCTAGTATCCACTATGTTCTGAGATTGATGTTTCTATGACTTTGCTATGCTTAATGCTTGTCACTAGGGCCCGGGTGCCATGATTTCAGATCTGAACCTATTATGTTTTCATCAATATATGAGAGTTCTTGATCCTATCATGCAAGTCTATAGTCACCTATTATGTGTTATGATCCGTTAACCCCGAAGTGACAATAATTGGGATACTTACCGGTGATGACCGTAGTTTGAGGAGTTCATGTATTCACTATGTGTTAATGCTTTGGTCCAGTACTCTATTAAAAGGAGGCCTTAATATCCCTTAGTTTCCGCTAGGACCCCGCTGCCACGGGAGGGTAGGACAAAAGATGTCATGCAAGTTCTTTTCCATAAGCATGTATGACTATATTCAGAATACATGCCTACATTACATTGATGAATTGGAGTTAGTTCTGTGTCATCCTAGGTTATGACTGTTACATGATGAACCACATCCAACATAATTCTCCATCACTGATCCATTGCCTATGAGCTTTCCATATATTGTTCTTCGCTTATTTACTTTTCCGTTGCTATTGCTATCATCACTACAAAAAAGCAAAAACATTACTTTTGCTACCGTTACCTCTTGCTACCGTTACCACTACTATCATATTACTTTGCTACTAAATACTTTGCTGCAGATATTAAGTTTCCAGGTGTGGTTGAATTGACAACTCAACTGCTAATACTTGAGAATATTCTTTGGCTCCCCTTGTGTCGAATCAATAAATTTGGGTTGAATACTCTACCCTCGAAAACTCTTGTGATCCCCTATACTTGTGGGTTATCAAGACTATTTTCTAGCGCCGTTGCCGGGGAGCATAGCTCTATTCTTTGAGTCACTTGGGATTTATATCTGCTTATCATTATGAAGAACTTGAGAGATCCGAAAACCAAGATTTATCCCTCAACTACGAGGAGAGGTAAGGAACTGCCATCTAGCTCTGCACTTGATTCACCTTCTGTTTTGAGTAAGCTTGCGACACCTAAACCTACTTATGCTATTCGTTCTGATATGTCGCATGTTATTGATGATGCCACTTCTTCTATGCATGATACTTATGATGAAACTACTTCTATGCTTGATACTACTGTGCCACTTGGTGAATTTCTTGATGAACAACTTGCTAGGTTAGAGAGAATGAAAATATTGAATCTGATAATATTGATGAAAGTGATGATGAAGACTCTCCCTCTAATAAATATGAATCACCCGTTATTCCTGAGGGTTATGTTTTTCAAAAAGAAGCTGCTCTAGCTATTTTAGCTTGCAAATATAGATATGAACTCAAGAGGTTATTAGCTAAATGGAAGCAACAATCCCTTAATGCTAGAATGAAACCTGACCCTGCTTTTGCTACTTCACCTATCTGTGTTACTGATAAGGATTATGAATTCTCTGTTGATCCTGATATAATTACTTTGGTTGAATCTGATCCTTTTTATGGCTATGAATCTGAAACTGTTGTGGCACATCTTACTAAATTAAATGATATAGCCACCCTGTTCACTAATGATGAGAGAACTCGCTACTTTTATACACTTAAAATAGTTTCGTTCTCATTAAAGGGTGATGCTAAGATATGGTTTAATTCTCTTGATCCTGGTTGTGTGCGTAGTCCCCAGGATATGATTTATTACTTCTCCGCTAAATATTTCCCTGCTCATAAGAAACAAGCTGCCTTAAGGGATATATATAATTTTGTGCAAATTGAAGAAGAGAGTCTCCCACAAGCTTGGGGGAGGCTTATCCAATTACTTAATGCTTTGCCTGATCATCCTCTTGAGAAAAATGAAATACTTGATATCTTTTATAATGGACTAACCGATGCTTCCAGAGATTACCTGGATAGTTGTGATGGTTCTGTTTTCAGGGAAAGAACACCGGATGAAGCTAAAATTCTATTAAATAATATGTTGACTAATGAAAATAATTGGACACTTCCTGAGCCTATTCCTAAGCCAACTCCGAAGAAAAGGGGTATTCTATTTCTCAGTCCTGAAGATATGCAAGAGGCAAAGAAATCCATGAAAGAAAAAGGTATTAAAGCTGAAGATGTTAAGAATTTACCTCCTATTGAAGAAATACACAGTCTTAATTTACCGCCTATTGAAGGAACATATGATCTTAATCCTTCACCTATTGAATAAACTCATGGTCTTGATAACCCGACACAGGTAGTAAAGGTAAATTCTCTCTATAGATTTGCTAAAGCTGAAATCCCATTTACTAAGTTTGCTAGCCCATGCTTAGATGAGTTTGATAAATTTATGGTTAAGCAAGAAGACTTCAATGCTTATTTTGGTAGACAATTGAAAAACAATTCAAATATGCTTGAACACTTGGGTGATTATATGGCTAATGTCAAAGGTGAACTTAAACTTATTAGTAAACATGCTTCTATGGTTACCGCTCAAGTAGAAAAGTACTTAAGGCTAAAAATGATTTACTCAATGAATTGAATAGTAAGGATAATGATAATGCTGTTAGAGTTATTACTAGAGGTGGTAAAATGACTCAGGAACCTTTGTATCCTGAAGGCCATCCTAAGAGAATTGAGCAAGATTCTTAGAGAAATAATATAGATGCACCTAGTCCTTCTAAAAGGAAGAAAAAGAAAAATGATAGGACTTTGCATGCTTCTAGTGAACCTATTGTTGATACACCTGAGAATCCAAATGATATTTCTATTTCTGATGCTGAAACACAATCTGGTAATGAACCTGAAACTAGTGATAATGCTAATAATAATGCTCATGTTGATGCTCAACCTAGCAATGATAATGATATAGAAATTGAACCTGCTATTGATCTTGATAACCCCCAATCAAAGAATCAACGTTATGATAAGAAAGACTTTGTTGCTAGGAAACATGGTAAAGAAAGAGAACCATGGGTTCAGAAACCCATGCCTTTTCCTCCCAAACCATCCAAGAAAAAGGATGATGAGGATTTTGAGCGCTTTGCTGAAATGATTAGACCTATCTTTTTGCGTATGCGATTAACTGATATGCTTAAAATGAATCCTTATGCTAAGTATATGAAAGAAATTGTTACAAATAAGAGAAAGATACCGGAAGCTTAAATTCCCACCATGCTTGCTAATTATACTTTTAAGGGTGGAGTACCAAAGAAACTTGGAGATCCAGGAGTACCCACTATACCATGCTCCATTAAAAGGAACTATGTTAAAACTGCTTTATGTGATCTTGGAGCCGGTGTTAGTGTTATGCCTCTCTCTTTATATCGTAAACTTGATTTGAATAAGTTGACACCTACTGAAATATCTTTGCAAATGGCTGATAAATCAACTGCTATACCTGTCGGTATTTGTGAGGATGTGCCTGTTGTAGTTGCAAACGTTACTATTTTAACGGACTTTGTTATTCTTGATATTCCCGAGGACGATAGTATGTCTATTATTCTTGGAAGACCCTTTTTGAATACTGCAGGGGCTGTTATTGATTGCACTAAAGGCAATGTCACTTTTCATGTTAATGGTAATGAGCATACGATACACTTTCCGAGGAAACAACCTCAAGTTCATAGTATCAACTCTATTGGAAAAATTCAATCGATTATATTTGGAGGTTTTGAATTTCCTCTTCCCACTATCAAGAAGAAATATGATATTCTTATTATTGGGGATGTGCATATCCCTGTTGACGTAACATAGTGTTATTCGAAATTTCTCCGGTTCCATGTTATTCGGAATGAGTTCGTTAACAAGACTTGATCAACCTTGTTAGTGGATTCCTTTTGATGAGCATGAGATGGATGAAACTGGAAGGCACAACTCTCTGTACATTCCTTTTACTTTTTGTTATTTATATTAAATAAAATAAAAATAAGTATTTTTCTGTCTGTTATCTGAATTATCCGTGCAATATAAAAACACCGCAAAAATAAAAGTTCTCCAAATGCCCTGAAATTTAAATATGATTTTTTTCTGGAATATTTGGCACCAAGAACACAGCACGGGGGGCATCCACCTGGCCACAAGGGTGGAGGGTGCGCCCCCTGCCCCGTGGGCCCACGGTGGCCCTCCTCCACTTATTCCTGCACCCACACACTCCTTCTTCCTCCCACAAACACGAATGTCCAGCTCAAGCATGAGTTCTAGCTCATTTTGCTATGATTTTCGATCTCCTTGCTCAAAGCACCTCTCACAAAACTGCCTGGGGAGATTGTTCCTTGGTATGTGACTCCTCCATTGGTCCAATTAGTTTTTGTTCTAGTGCTTTATTCATTGCAAATTTGTGCTGCCTAGGTGACCATGTTCTTGAGCTTGCATGTCAAATTTATATGGTAAAAAGTAGTTATAATGCATGATATAGGCTCTAGGCACTTGTAGGAGTTGTTGCTATCAATTTTGTTGAGCTTGGTTCACTTTTATTTTGAAGTTACTAAAAATTTCAGAATTTTTCACAATATAATGAAGAGATTTTTGAGGGGCTCATCGAGCCGAAGCTCGAAGGAAAAGAAAAATGAAAAAGTAGAGAAGCCCAAGTATAATCTGCCTCGCACCATGGAGGTTTGGCCGTGTGAATGGCCTTCCGATGATTTCTTGAGAGCAGCCAGGATTTATGATGATTTTTATGAATTGGCTGAGAATGCAGGCCTCACCGCCTTCCTCCACGACCAACGCGAACAATATCTCTTACTCACAATTATCTTTGTGCAAAACTTTCATTTCCATTCTAGGAGCTCACCACCTACAGTGGAGTTTTATTTATATGATGAGCGTAAGGAGATGTCACTTTATGATTTTTGTCTGGTTTGTTTGGTCCCTTTCGAGGGCACGACAGAGGAACCACATCACGGCGATGTGGGTGGGTTTATTGATACCATCACTGTAGGGGAAACGAGGAAGGTTTCCGATGCACGAATCACTAGCATACATTTTCCTGTTTTATGCTACTTTGCAATATTTGCTAGTCGTTGCTTAGTTGGTCGCGGAAACTGTGGAAACCTTAGTGTTCCTGATATTATTATTTTGTTCCATGGTTTATTCAGTGATAACTCTGTTAGTATGGGCGGTATTATTGCTAAACGGTTAAGTCTGAACCGTACAAAGGGCCCCATCTTTGGAGGCATCTATGCTTCACGCCTAGCTGCACATTTTAACATACCTATTAGGCATTATGAAAAGGAAGAAAAATTGTTGCCTCGTGTTTATTTAGATTATAAGAGTATGGTGGCACATGATTTTATTATTAAGAATAGGGAAGGGAAGCAGAGAATACAAATTGTTCTTTCATAAACATCATCCTGAGACTATTACCCTGCCTGCTCCTTCCTTGTTTGATTTATCTTCAGGCCAGTACCTTGTTTCGTTAGAGGCTATTCACGCCTACCGGAACCATACATGAGCCACAGAGCCAGAGTCGAAACCACAAGTTGATCCTCCACGTCAGTCTAATTACCATTGGGATCTGGAGATGATTGCCAACCAGTGGCAATCAGAGTCTTCTTCATCGCAGTACGACCCCAACTATTACTATGGATATCCGCTAAGCCAACCGTGGCCAGAGACCAACTTAGGCCAAAAGCCTAAGCTTGGGGAGTACGTATTTCTCACCGACATTATATTCATGTTCACACACTCATTGCTAGACGTCGATGCTCATACTTTTTCATTGTAACATCCATGCTAGTTTATTTTCCTTTTTATGCTTTCTTCTTGTGTGTTTAATAAACCTTAAGAAAAACCAAAAAAATAGTTGTAACTTTTAATTAGTTTACTTTCCATGCTTGTAGTAGTAATTAAAAAGAAAATCCAAAAAGATTTCCCGTTCTTCTTTTGCCTGTTGGGAGCTTTCCCGTGTAAATAGTTTTATTTCTTTTCTTTTCTTTGGGGGTCGATGGGAGAAGACCATGATTAAATTGTTGAAGTGGCTCGTATATGCATTATTGTTGATCTGACAAAAGAGCCCATATTGCCTTGTCTTCTCCTGTTTATTGAATGCTTGCAGATTCCAGCTTAGTCCAATGCACGTGCACTATTATTATTATCCACATCGTTCGGTCGTGCAAGTGAAAGGCAATTATGACAATACATGATGGACTGACTGAGATGAGAAAAGCTGGTATGAACTCGACCTCTCTTGTTTTTGTAAATATGATTAGTTCATCATTCCTGATTCAGCCTATTATGAATAAACATGTTTGCAATGACAACTAGAGATCATAGTTTCTTGTGCCATGCTTGATTAGCTAGGAGCTTATAATGGTTTACCTTGTGTGCCAACATGCTATTAAAATGGTTGTGATGTGGTATGATAGGGTGGTATCCTCCTCTGAATGATTTAAGTGACTTGACTTGGCGCATGTTCACGCATGTAGTTGAAATAAAATCAACATAGCCTTCACAATATTTATGTTCATGGTGGATTATATCCTACTCATGCTTGCATTCGGTGTTGATTAATTTCAATGCATGTTCATGACTGTTGTCGCCCTCTAGCTGGTCGCTTCCCAGTATTTTGCTAGCCTTCACCTATACTAAGCGGGAATACTGCTTGTGCATCCAACTCCATAAACCCCAAAGTTGTTCCATATGAGTCCACCATACCTACCTATATACGGTATCTACCTGCCGTTCCAAGTAATTTTGTATGTGCCAAACTCTAAACCTTCAAATAAATATCCTGTTTTGTATGCTCGAATAGCTCATGTATCAACTAGGGATGTCCGTATCTTCCATGTTAGGCGGGTTATTCTCAAGAGGAGTGGACTCCACTCCTCACTCACGAGAAAATGGCTGGTCATCGGGATGCCCAGTCCCATGCTTTACGCAAACTAAATCAAAATAATTCGAAAAAATCCCCCTGGGACTCTTGTTAGTTGGAGGCACTCGTTGTTTCGAGCAAGCCATGGATTGATTCTTGTTGGTGGAGGGGGGGGGGTATAAACTTTACCATTCTGTTTGGGAACCGCCTATAATCTGTGTAGCATGGAAGACATCGCCATCTCTTGGTTGTTATGTTGACAATGAAAGTATAACGCTCAAAATATTATTCACCTCTATTTCAAAACCGAGCTCTAGCACCTCTACAATTCCCTGCTTCCCTCTACGAAGGGCCTATCTATTTACTTTTGTGTTGAGTCATCCTCCTCTTATTAAAAAGCACCAGTTGGAGAGCACCGCTGTCATTTGAATTCATTACTGTTAGTTTACATTGAGTATGACTTGACTGGATCTCTTTTACCATGAATTACAATGTCTAGTCAATCCTTGATCTTTAAAGGTGCTCTGCATTTATGTTTTGCGGTCTCAGAAAGGGCTAGCGAGATACCATCTTGTTATACCATATTATGATTGTTTTGAGAAAGTGTTGTTATCCGAGACTTACCATTATTGCTTGCTAGTTGATTATGCCATTGATATGAGTAAACATGAGACCTATGCGTTATTGTGAATATGGTTAGTTCATAATCTTTGCTGAAAACTTGAATGCTGGCTTTACATATTTACAACAACAAGAGCAAACAGAGTTTGTAAAAGTTTTTCTTTATGACTTTCAGTTTATCAACTGAATTGCTTGAGGACAAGCAAAGGTTTAAGCTTGGGGGAGTTGATACGTCTTCGTTGTATCTACTTTTCCAAACACTTTTGCCCTTGTTTTGGACTCTAACTTGCATGATTTGAATGAAACTAACCCGGACTGACGTTGTTTTCAGCAGAATTACCATGGTGTTATTTATGTGCAGGAACAAACGTTCTCCAACTCTATATATTTGCTTTCGGGGAGAGAAAAATAAGAGAGAAGGATTCATCGCGTTTTACGATACGGAGCCACCGCCAAGCCCTAAAACCTCTCGGGAGGGCTGATATGGAGTCCGTTTGGAGCTCCAGAGAGGGGAATCCGTCGCCATCGTCATCATCAACCATCCTCCATCACCAATTTCATGATGCTCACCGCCGTGCGTGAGTAATTCCATCGTAGGCTTGCTGGACGGTGATGGGTTGGATGAGATTTATCATGTAATCGAGTTAGTTTTGTTAGGGTTTGATCCCTAGTTTCCACTATGTTCTGAGATTGATGTTGCTATGACTTTGCTATGCTTATTGCTTGTCACTAGGGCCCGAGTGCCATGATTTCAGATCTGAACCTATTATGTTTTCATCAATATATGAGAGTTCTTGATCCTATCTTGCAAGTCTATAGTCACCTATTATGTGTTATGATCCGTTAAGCCCGAAGTGACAATAATCGGGATACTTACCGGTGATGACCGTAGTTTGAGGAGTTCATGTATTCATCATGTGTTAATGCTTTGGTCAGGTACTCTATTAAAAGGAGGCCTTAATATCCCTTAGTTTCCGCTAGGACCTCGCTGCCACGGGAGGGTAGGACAAAAGATGTCATGCAAGTTCTTTTCCATAAGCACGTATGACTATATTCGGAATACATGCCTAAATTACATTGATGAATTGGAGTTAGTTTTGTGTCACCCTAGGTTATGACTATTACATGATGAACCACATCCGGCAAAATTCTCCATCACTGATCCATTGCCTATGAGCTTTCCATATATTATTCTTCGCTTATTTACTTTTCCGTTGCTATTGATATCGTCACTACAAAATACTAAGAACATTACTTTTGCTACCGTTACCTCTTGCTACCGTTACCACTACTATAATATTACTTTGCTACTAAATACTTTGTTGCAGATATTAAATTTCCAGGTGTGGTTGAATTGACAACTTAGCTGCTAATACTTGAGAATATTGTTTGGCTCCCATTGTGTCGAATCAATAAATTTGGGCTGAATACTCTACCCTCAAAAACTTTGCTATCCCCTATGCTTGTGGGTTATCATTTGACACCGACAGCGCCCCCCTGGACTATGGCCGAATTGGAGAAGGAAAAAAGGGGGTTCGGTCCCCCCTTCCTTTCTTCTCCGATGGAAAACGAAAAGGGGGGCGCCACTTGGGGAAACCCCAAGTAGGATTCGGATCCTACTTGGGGTGCCCCCTGGCTCCCTCTCCTCCCCTCCCACCTATATATATGTGGGAAAGGGGGCGCCTAAAACACACAACATCAATTGGTAGCCGTGTGCGGTGCCCCCCTCCACAGTTTACACCCCCAGTCATATTCTCGTGGTGCTTAGGCAAAGCACTACGCGGATCACTTCACCATCACCGTCACCACGCCGTCGTGCTGACGGAACTAATCTACAACTTCAATACCTTGCTAGATCAAGAAGGCGAGGGACGTCACCGAGTTGAACGTTGCAGAATTCGGAGGTGCCATACGTTTGGTTCTTGATCGGCCGGAGCTAGAAGAAGTTCGACTACATCAACCACGTTGTTAAAATGCTTTCGCTTTTGGTCTATGAGGGTACGTAGATACACTCTCCCCCTCGTTGCTATGCATCTCCAAGGATAGATTATTGCGTGTGCGTAGAATTTTTTTTGTTTTCCATGCAACATTTTCCAACAAGTAGTACATGGCGTAGGTGGATTTTCCGCCTTCCATGATCTCTGATACGTCTCCAACGTATCTCTAATTTTTGGTTGTTCCATGCTATTATATTATCTGTTTTGGATGTTTTATATGCATTAATATACTATTCTATATGATTTTTGGGACTAACCTATTAATCCAGAGCCCAGTGGCAGTTCCTATTTTCCCCCTTGTTTTAGAGTTTGGAATACCAAACAGAGTATAAACGGAATGAAAATTTCATGATGATTTTTCTTGGACCAGAAGACATCTAGAGGGCGTGGAGTGCACGTCAGGAAAGCCACGAGGTGGCCACATGGTCGGGAGGCACGCCCACGGGGGTAGGGCGCGCCCCCCCCTGAAGGAAATATGCCCTAGAGGCAATAATAAAGTTGTTATTTATATTTCCCTATATCATGATAAATGTTTATTATTCATGCTAGAATTGTATTAACCGGAAACTTAGTACATGTGTGAATACATAGACAGACAGAGTGTCCCTAGTATGCCTCTACTTGACTAGCTCGTTAATCAATGATGGTTAAGTTTCCTAGCCATGAAATGTGTTGTCAATTGATGAACGGGATCACATCATTAGAGAATGATGTGATGGACTAGACCCATCTGTTAGCTTAGCACTATGATCGTTTAGTTTATTGCTATTGCTTTCTTCATGACTTATACATGTTCCTATGACTATGAGATTATGCAAATCCTGAATACCGAAGGAACACTTAGTGTGCTATCAAATGTCACAACGTAACTGGGTGATTATAAAGATGCTCTACATGTGTCTCCAATGGTGTTTGTTGAGTTGGCATAGATCGAGAATAGGATTCGTCACTCCGATTGTCGAAGAGGTATCTCCGGGCCCTCTCGGTAATGCACATCACTATAAGCCTTGCAAGCAATGTGATTAATGAGTTAGTTGCGGGATGATGCATTACGGAACGAGTAAAGAGACTTGCCAATAACGAGATTAAACTAGGTATGATGATACCGACGATCGAATCTCAGGCAAGTAACATACCGATGACAAAGGGAACAACGTATGTCGTTGTGTGGTTTGACTGATAAAGATCTTCGTAGAATATGTAGGAGCAAATATGAGCATCCAAGTTCCGCTATTGGTTATTGACCGGAGATGTGTCTCGGTCATGTCTACATAGTACTCGAACCCATAGGGTCCGCACGCTTAACGTTCGATGACGATATGTATTATGAGTTATGTGATTTGATGTACTGAAGGTTGTTCGGAGTCCCAGATGAGATCACTGACATGACGAGGAGTCTCGAAATGGTAGAGACATAAAGATTCATATATTGGAAGGCTACATTCGGACACCGGACTGGTCCGGGTCATTTCGGATAAGTTTCGGAGTACCGGGGGTTACCGGACCCTCCCCCCGGGAAGTTATTGGGCCTCATGGGCCTAGTGGTGGAAGAGAGGAGGTGAGCCAAGGTGTGGAGCGCGCCCCCTAGCCCAAACCAAATTGGACTAGGGCTAGGGGGTCGGCCCCCTTTCCTTCTCTTCTTCCTCTCCTTCCTTCTTCTCCTACTAGGACTAGGAAAGGGGGGAACCTACTCCTACTAGGAGTAGAATTCCCCCCTTTGGACACACCCCTTGTGGTGGGCCCTCCTCCTCCTCCCCTCCTTTATATATGGGGGAGGGGGCACCCCATAGACACACAAGTTGATCTTTAGCCGTGTGCCCCCTCCACAGTTTTACACCTTGGTCATATCGTCGTAGTGCTTAGGCAAAGCCCTGCGTTGGTAACTTCATCATCACCGTCGACACGCCGTTATGCTGATGGAACTCACCCTCGGCCTCAGCTGGATCAAGAGTACGAGGTACATCATCGAGCTGAACGTGTGCAGATCGCGGAGGTGCCGTGCATTCGGTACTTGATCGGTTGCATCGAGAAGACGTTCGACTACATCAACTGTGTTACTAAACGCTTCCGCTTTTGGTCTATGAGGGTACGTAGACACACCCTCCCCTCTCTTTGCAATGCATCTCCTAGATAGATCTTGCGTGATCGTAGGATTTTTTTTGAAATACTACATTCCCCAACAGTGGTATCAAAGCCAAGTCTATGCGTAGATGTTATATGCACGAGTAGAACACAAAGAGTTGTGGGCGATAATAGTCATACCGCTTACCAGCATGTCATACTTTGATTCGGTGGTATTGTTGGATGAAGCGGCTCAGACCGACATTACATGACCGCGTTCATGAGACTGGTTCTACCGACGTGCTTCGCACACAAGTGGCTAGTGGGTGTCTGTTTCTCCAACTTTAGTTGAATTGAGTGTGACTACGCCCGGTCCTTGTTGAAGGTTAAAACAACACACTTGACGAAAAATCGTTGTGGTTTTTGATGTGTAGGTAAGAACGGTTCTTGCTAAGCCCGTAGCAGCCACGTAAAACTTGCAACAACAAAGTTGAGGACGTCTAACTTGTTTTTGCAGGGCATGTTTGTGATAGCCTGGCTTATTAGGGATGATAGAGTACTCATATCAATAAGAAATTCCTTCTTTTCCGGGAACCCATTCGGACATAACTCCAAAGTTAAGCGTGCTCAGCTTGGAGTAGTTTCAGGATGGGTGATCGACCAGGAAGTTGTGCCCGGGTGTGCACGAGTGAGGACAAAGTGAGCAGAAAAGACTAGTATTGATCCGTGGAGCCAGTCTAGATCCCGCCAGGAGTAACGACCACCGGCGGGTGTGTCCGGGGCGTTACAAGTTGGTATCAGAGCCGACCCTCGCGGTTACACGGATGTTTGAGGACAAGTGTGTGGTCATGTTGTTCATGACGTTCGTGACCCGTCGTGGCACACGGCATGTCACATGTACCGGATTGGATCGCAGACGTATGTGCCAAGAGGGAACATTCCTGTGGCCCGATGAGGACGTCGGTTCCCCTAAGTGGGGGTGTATGTGATAGCCTAGCTGATTAGGGATGATAGACTACTCATATCAACAAGGAATTCCTTCTTTTCCGGGAGCCCATTCGGACAGAACTCCAAAGTTCGGCATGCTTAGCTTGGAGTAGTTTCAGGATGGGTGACCGACCGTGAAGTTGCTCCCGGGTGCGCATGAGTGAGGACCCACCGGCGGGTGTGTCCGGGGCGTTACAATGTTGTGATGTGATATGGTCAAGACGTGATTATATAAATTGTTCTACTATGAGATGATCATGTTTTGTAACAAAGTTATCGGCAACTACCAGGAGCCATATGGTTGTCGCTTTATTGTATGAAATGCAATCGCCATGTAATTGCTTTACTTTATCATTAAGCGGTAGCGATAGTTGTGGAAGAAATAGTTGGCGAGACGACAACGATGCTACGATGGAGATCAAGGTGTCAAGCCGGTGACGATGGTGATCATGATGGTGCTTTGGAGATGGAGATGAAAGGCACAAGATGATGATGGCCATATCATATCACTTATATTGATTGCATGTGATATTTATCTTTTATGCATCTTATTTTGCTTAGTACGGCGGTAGTATTATAAGATGATCTCTCACTAAATTTCAAGGTATAAGTGTTCTCCCTGAGTATGCATCATTGCCACAGTTCGTCGTGCCGAGACACCACGTGATGATGGGGTGTGGTAAGCTCTATGTTCACATACAACGGGTGCAAGCCAGTTTTGCACAAGCAGAATACTCAGGTTAAACTTGACGAGCCTATCATATGCAGATATGGCCTCGGAACACTGAGAACGAAAGGTCAAGCGTGAATCATATAGTAGATATGATCAACATAGTGATGTTCACCATTGAAAACTTCTCCATCTCACGTGATGATCGGACATGGTTTAGTTGATATGGATCACGTGATCATTTAGATGACTAGAGGGATGTCTATCTAAGTGGGAGTTCTGAAGTAATATGATTAATTGAACTTTAATTTATCATGAACTTAGTACCTGATAGTATTTTGCATGTCTATGTTGTTGTAGATAAATGGCCCGTGCTACTGTTCCTTTGAATTTTAATGTGTTCCTAGAGAAAGATAAGTTGAAAGATGATGGTAGCAACTACACGGACTGGGTCCATAACTTGAGGATTATCCTCATTGCTGCACAGAAGAATTACATCCTGGAAGCACAGCGAGGTGCAAAGCCCGCCACAAGAGCAACACCGGATGTTATGAACATCTGGCAGAGCAAAGCTGATGACTACTCGATAGTTCAGTGTGCCATGCTTTACGGCTTAGAATTGGGACTTCAACGACGTTTTGAATGTCATGGAGCATATGAGATGTTCCAGGAGTTGAAGTTAATATTTCAAGCAAATGCCCGAATTGAGAGATATGAAGTCTCCAATAAGTTCTATAGCTGCAAGATGGAGGAGAATAGTTCTGTCAGTGAACATATACTCAGAATGTCTGGGTACCACAACCACTTGACTCAACTGGGAGTTAATCTTCCTGATGATAGTGTCATTGACAGAGTTCTTCAATCACTGCCACCAAGCTACAAAAGCTTCATGATGAACTATAATATGCAAGGGATGGATAAGACAATTCCCGAGCTGTTCGTGATGATAAAAGTTGCGGAGGTAGAAATCAAGAAGGAGCATCAAGTGTTGATGGTTAACAAGACCACTAGGTTCAAGAAAAAGGGCAAAGGGAAGAAGGGGAACTTCAAGAAGAATGGCAAGCAAGTTGCTGCTCAAGTGAAGAAGCCCAAGTCTGGACCTAAGCCTGAGACTGAGTGCTTCTACTACAAAGGGACTGGTCACTAGAAGTGGAACTGCCCCAAGCATTTGGCGGATAAGAAGGATGGAAAAGTGAAAGGTATATTTGATATACATGTGATTGATGTGTACCTTACTAATTCTCGCAATAGCGCCTGGGTATTTGATACTGGTTCTGTTGCTCATATTTGCAACTCGAAACAGGGGCTACGGATTAAGTGAAGATTGGCCAAGGACGAGGCGACGATGCGCGTGGGAAATGGTTCCAAAGTTGATGTGATCGCGGTCGGCACGCTACCTCTACATCTACCTTCGAGATTAGTATTAAACCTGAATAATTGTTATTTGGTGCCAGCGTTAAGCATGAACATTATATCTGGGTCTTGTTTGATGCGAGACGGTTATTCATTTAAATCAGAGAATAATGGTTGTTGTTGGGGATATGACTATTGGGTATGACCCGCCTAGGAGGGGCCGGGTTATCCCAATGGTGATTCATCATCACGAAGCCCATGAAGATGTCAAAGATGATGGTTCAGGATGAAGACTTACTAAAGGACCCAAAACCCAGAGGCGGCTTAAGGCCCATAAGTGTAAACCGCCATATATGTATGACTTGTATCGTAAGGCAAGTGTAGTTAGTCACCGAGTCGGACACGTTGTTTATGAGCCGATCGGGACTCTGTAAGCTGCTGGGCGTCAACCTGTGTATATGAAGGGATGACCCGGTGGCGGCTTAGGGACAAGAAACAACAGATTGAAAGCTATGTCAAGTGTATTCGCTCCCTGGTAAGCGAGACATAAGCAATACCACCTCAAACTGGATTAGGCCTTTACCTTCACCACAAGGGACCGAACCAGTATAAACTCCTTGTGTCCTTTGTCCCATTTAACCCCTTTAAGCTAACCCTATTGCGATGGCTCCACGACTAAGTCCTTCTGCAAGGACATCCGCCGTGACAATTCCACAACAGTTGGCGCCCACCGTGGGGCTTGCGCACAGTAGTTTTGAGTTCTTACAGGGCAACTTTGAAGGGATCAAAAGATACGTTGTGGGCTGGATGACCAAGAGTCGTCGCGACAAGCTCTACATCAACGATGCAGGCTGGGGCCCCGAGGCCGGCTTAATCGAGTATGGGTATCGGGTCCCCTTCGGCGGAATTCACGTCTTCATCGGCAAGATCGGCGAACCGGGCCCTGAGCCGGACATCTGCACCGACATCATTGAAACGGCTCGGCGTGCACGACCCTCCTGGGTGCAACCCACTGTGAAGCACACCTTCGTTGGATTCATCCATGGGGCGGAATTTGAAGAAGGATCCGTGTCTGGCGGTGAGACGACCATCTATTCTGATGGTGAGTCATCCACGGGTGAGACTACTTCATTGTATCAACTGCAAGACGACAGGCTTGGGGGCTGTTCCGATGGCGATAGTATTCCGGACCCCTATGAGCCGCCGAACTGGGTCGCGATTTTCATGGCCAATACACAGCCAGGGCAGAATTCTACGACAGCAGCAGCAATTATTTCCGGGTCAGCAACGGCGACGGCGGCCGGGGCAGGAGGCCCTGTGCGCCTGCCGGCTCAGGTCTTGTCTGACTTATTGGACACTTTGACAACATTGTTAACAAGAGAGGTTAATCTGGCAAATCAAGCTCAACATAACGTGGAAGTTGCAAAAGCTGTGAGATGTGATAGCTCAAGCCAAGGAAGATCTGGCGGCTGAGGACGCGAGGGTGACTGCGGAGCGAGCTACTCTGGATGCTCAGGCACAAGGGATCCAGGCTAATTCCTTCTGGCTCACGTTAGATCAGAATGCTTCAAACAAAGTCATGAGGAGAAGGCACCGGAGTCGTCTACCCCTGGTTTAGGAGGTGAGGAACCTCTTCAACACACCTGGTGCAAGGACGAGTGACCCGCCAGAGGTAAACCGGGTGGGAGCCACACCTAGGACTGGAGAGCCGGCTCAGCCACGCACGATGGATCTGCCTCATTTGAATAATATCCAGCCACGATATGTGCCGACGCCACCGGGTCATTATTCTAACCCTTTGGTTAATATGATCATTGCGGCGACACGATTAGCAGCTCTCCCAGTTGAAGGAGAGTCTCCAGCTACAATTGAAATGCGGATGGCTAGAGAGCTTCTTCAGACAGCATTGGTACAGCAGGAGGCTTATTCTTACAGTCGTGAGAGGATTCGCTCAACCCCTCGCCCAAGCCGGAGTTATAGCAGACACATTGACTCACCACCCGTTTCAAGCAGTGACAGGCACCGTAACCAGCCACGTGGACATGACTCGGCGTGTGATGGTGCTCAGGATTTGGTGGACCAGGGCAGAGCCCTCGAGAGGCTGAGCTGGTGGCTCAGCAAGCGGCTCAACAGCATCCTCCAGTTTATCTGACAACTTCAGTGGAGATAGGTGTAACCTCCAGAACCTTGGGAGTGACATGTTTAGTGCCGACTTTACGTAACATACGTTTGCCCAAGGATTTCAAGGGTCCTCGTAAGGTGCCCAACTACACAGCTGACTTACCCCCTGAAGTGTGGGTTGAGAGTTATGAGATGGCGATGGAGCTATTGGACATTGATGATGCTGCATGTGCTAAATAATTCACCATGATGTTGGAAGGAATGGCCCGTACTTGGTTGAAAGGGTTATGGGCCGAGTTAAAAGCTCGGCTTATCCAGAATTTTAAAGATACGTGCAAGCAACCTATGTCAATTGTGGATTTGGACGCCTATGTCCAAGAAGAGGGCGAGTCAACAACCCATTGGGTGCGCCGGGTCTCGGCTATCCTACACTCATCGGATCACATAAACGCCGACTCAGCAGTCTTAATGTTAGAGAAGAATTGTCATTTTATGCCCCTTAAACATAAGCTTGGGCGGCTTAAGTGCTACTGTAATGATATGGGGGAGCTCATGGCGGCTCTTGTCAAATATGCCGACTCTGATAGTACCAAGGACCCCGAGTCTGATGAGGAAAAGCTGGGTAATGGAAAGAAGAGTAGGGTGTGAAAGGGCAGCAGGGTGGCAATGGTAAGCGCAGAGCTGATGGGAATTTGGACTTCGTGGCTAACACTGGCGCGCGGAATTATATCCAGTGGCGCAAGGGAAGGCCGGCTCAGGCTGAAGGGTCAAAAATCAACCTCGAAGCATTGTTGAATCGGCCGTGTCCGAAGCACGGATCACATGAGAAGCCATCCTCTCATCTATGGAAGGATTGCTACATCATAAAAGAATTCAGGAATTCCCATCTTTTCCAGGATAGTCATGGGCTGGGCAGTGGCTTGGGTTCCGTCTCTCATGGTACGGGTTACGGTGGTGGCAGTTCTAATTTCGGTTTCCAGGGCCAGAGGAATCAAGGCAATCAAGGTGGTTTTCATCAACAATCTAGTCAAGGGACTCAGCAGCAGCAATCTGGTTATCAAAGTAATCTGCAACAACTGAATAGTGGGCAGTACCACGTCTTCACCACATGTTTATGCAAGCGGGATCAAAAGCTCCGTAAAAGGGCTGTGAACGTCGTTGAGCCGGCGACTCCCCGTTACCTGCGATGGTCTGAACAACCCATTGTGTGGAGTCGTGAAGATCACCCGCCATGGATTGATAATCCGGGTCACTTGGATTTGGTGGTGGCGCCTCAGGTGGGAGGATACAAATTCACTAAAGTACTCATGGATGGAGGTAGCAACATTAATATCCTCTACTATGATACTTTCTATCGTATGGGGTTGACTGTTAAAAATCTTAAGCCGTCCAATACTGTTTTCCATGGAGTGGTGCCTGGTAAGTCGGTGTATCCTGTAGGCAACATTGCTTTGGAAGTGGCTTTGGGGGATGAACATGACTCCAAGGCCGAGACGCTAACCTTTGAAGTGGTCAAGATTCAAAGCCCATATCACGCTCTGTTTGGACGACCGACTTATGCCAAGTTCATGGCATGACCTTGTTATGTTTATCTGCAGCTCAAGATTCCGGGTTACAAGGGGACCATCACGGTGCATGGAAGCCGGAAGATAGACTTGGAGTGTGAAGAAGGTGACACTGCTTATGCTGAGTCTGTCTGCACAACAGAGGAATTGAAGTTTTATAAAGACAATGTTGACCCGATAGATATGACATCTTTGAAAAAGTCAACTATGGAGCATGATCCGGTCTTGAAGTTTAAGTCAGCAGATGACACTAAGCTAGTTGATTTCGTTCCTGGCGATTCATCCAAGCAGTTCAGCATCAGTGCTAATCTGGATCCGAAATAGGAAAGTGCGCTCATCGAGTTCATCTGTGAGAACCGGGACATCTTTGCATGAAAACCTTCTGACATGCCAGATATACCGAGGGAACTCGCTGAGCACACTCTTAATATTGATCCAAAGTTTAAGTCGGTCAAGCAATTCCTTCGTCATTTTAATGAAGAGAGGCGTAAGGCCATTGGTGAAGAAGTGGCCCGGCTCTTGGCGGCTGGGTTCATTGTTGAAGTTTTTCATCCTGAGTGGTTGGCTAACCCGGTGTTAGTACTTAAGAAGAATGGCACTTGGCGTATGTGTGTGGATTAAACAGATTTAAACAAGGCTTGTCCGGCTGATCCTTTTGCTCTCCCCTGTATTGATCAGATTATTGATGCTACGGCGGGTTGTGAGCGTTTGAGTTTTTTGGATGCTTATTTTGGTTATCATCAGATCAGGATGTCAGTTAAGGACCAGGAGAAGACAGCTTTCATCACTCCTTCTGGAGCTTTCTATTATGTGCTATGTCTTTTGAGCTCAAGAGCGCCCATGCGACTTACTAGCGGTGTGTGCAAAATTTCCTTCATAATCAGATCGGGCGTAATGTTCATGCTTATGTGGATGACATTGTGGTGAAGTCCAGGAAAAAGGAGACCCTGATTGATGATTTGAAGGACGTTTGACAATCTCCAGGTTTATAAGATGATGCTTAACCCGACCAAATGTATTTTTGGTGTGCCAGCAGGCAAGCTTTTGGGTTTTCTGGTTTCAGAACGAGGTATATAAGCTAACCCGGAGAAGATAAAGGCTATCACTTCTCTGGCTAAACTGGTGTGTATCAATGATGTCCAGCGTTTGGCGGCTCGTATTGCAGCCTTAAGCCGGTTCATAAGCCAGTTGGGTGAGAAGGCTATCCCTCTTTACCAGATGATGAAGAAGACAGATCACTTTGTTTGGAGTGATGCTGCTAATCAAGCATTTGAAGACTTGAAGAAACAGTTGGCTGAGCCGCCCATTCTTGCTGCTCCCATTGATAAAGAGCCTTTGTTGTTATATGTGGCTACCAATAGCCGAGCTGTCAGTGTATTCATTGTGGTGGAAAGGAAGGAGCCAGGCAAGGAGTATCTGGTTCAACGGTCGGTTTACTACATCAGTGAGGTACTTATTGAGTCCAAGCAGAGGTATCCACATTGACAGAAGCTCGTATATGGGGTATTCATGGCTAGTCGAAAGCTCAAGCAATATTTTCTGGGTCATCCCATCACTGTGGTGAGTTCTTCTCCTTTAGGGGATATCATTCAAAACAGAGAAGCCATAGGTCAGGTAGCCAAGTGGGCCATTGAACTTGGACCCCATGGTTTGAAGTATGTGCCTCGCACGGCTATCAAGTCGCAAGCACTTGTGCATTTTATCAATGATTGGATAGAGTTGCAGATGCCTGAACAATACCATATTGTGTTAATGCAAATTTAAACTGTGTCACTTTATTCGTCAGTAAGAAATGTGATGAATTGTCAGCATTGATACTTTTATGTGCAAAACCTGTCATCTGTCTGCTTGTTTATGTTTCAGAGTGAGGAAGATACAAGTGTTGAACAAGCGTAGTCTCATCATCTTGCTCAGCTGCTTGCACTGCAGCTCCCCAGCAGGGCTAACCTTTCTTGAACTCTATTGAAGTGCTGTCGGTTTTGTATATTATTTTGTCGGCGTGTTTATTTGCACTGGTGGCGATCTTTGATGCCCAGTGTATGTAATTTGTTGTCTGCTTGTGCTTTATTATCATAGTGGCGAACTTTGATGCCCAGTGGATGTAATATGCCGTAATTTCTTTATTGTATAGTCTAGATTTTTCTTATTCATGATGCTGCGGTTATTTTACTGTATATATATCCTGTCTTCGCAGTAAACCGGTCAAACCGTAAAATTATGGTACATAATCGGGCCGTCATGCAATCACGATGTAGGTTGGGCCTGAAACGTGCCGATCAGCTCATGGGCCGGCAGCAGCCCGAAATGAACCCCGACCCATGATTGTGCGAATCAAATCACAGGCTTTTAACAGGCCGAAAAATTGTCTCGGTCCTTGTTTGGCCCAATCAGATATCGGATGCGAGCAGGCCGGATGCAAACCGGGCCGTAGTTAGGCCCAACTATATGACGGGCTTTTAACAGGCTGAAATTAATATAGGGCCGAAATGTTAAACGGGCCCTTAACGGGCCAAAACTAATATCAGGCCGAATTACTAAGTGGGCCTTTAGCAAGTGGGCCCAAAAGCAAAGTGTCCAGTTGACAGGTCGAATCTGATATGGGCCATATTTGAGCCCAAAGCGTCTTAAAGGGCCGGACCTGATCTGGGCCGTAATTTGGCCCAGAACATGGTAGGCCTTTAACGGGTCGGGTCTCATATGGGCCACTATTAGGCCCGGAGCGTGGCAGGCCATTAATGGACCGGATCAAATATGGGCCAGCATTTGGCCCAAAACATGGCAGGCAGTTAATGGGCCGGCCTACTAGGGTACTCAAAATCTTGTGGGCCTACAGCTGGGCCGGCCCATTAATGTCGGCGAAATCTTGTGGGCCTTTAGCTGGGACGGCCCATTATGATCCGCAAGAATCTTGTGGGCCTTTACCTGGGCCGGCCCATTACGGCACGCAAAAATCTTATGGGCCTTTACCTGGGCCGGCCCATTATGGCCCGCAAAATCTTGTGGGCCTTTAGCTGGGCCAGCCCATTATGGTCCGCAAAATCTCGTGGGCCTTTAGCTGGGCCAGCCCATTATGGTCCGCAAAATCTTGTGGGCCTTCAGTTGGGCCGGCCCATTTAAACTTGATGGGCCAGTCCACGTGTCAACATATCATAGGCGTGTCTCGCCCATTGGATGAGTTGACACATGTCTCCTCCAGCCAATGATGATTTTACACGTGGAAAATCCCCATTGGTCGTGGCTGTTAACGGGTTATCGGATCCAAAACCCGACCCGATAGCTTAACGGCATTCCGTTACGGTGGATGCCACGTGTCGGTCCTTGATGAAAGCACTTCTGTGACGCGTGATTTACTATCATGGAAGTGGACACTTCCGTGATGATAATTTTGGTAATGTCATGGAAAACTTCTACGACAACACAGGTATGACTATCTTGATTCTGTCATAAATTTGTCATGGATGTACATGCATGACAAAAAAAGCGACCTACTATGACAAACACGTATCATCACGGAAGTGTATTTTTTTGTAGTGGGGGCGCGCCCCCACCCTCGTGGGCAGGGTGTGGCCCCCCTGGTGAGTTTCTCCCGCTGAGTATTTTTTATATATTTGGAAAACATCATCCGTGAAGTTTCAGGACTTTTGGAGCTGTGCAGAGTAGGTCTCTAATATTTGCTCCTTTTCCAGCCTCGAATCCCAGCTGCCGGCATTCTCCCTCTTTATGTAAACCTTGTAAAATAAGAGAGAATAGGCATAATTATTGTGACATAATGTGTAATAACATCCCATAATGCAATAAATATCAATATAAAAGCATGATGCAAAATGGACGTATCAACTCCCCCAAGCTTAGACCTCGCTTGTCCTCAAGCGAAAATCCGAAATCAAAAAATATGTCCACATGTTTAGAGATAGAGGTGTCGATAAAAATAAAATACGGACATGAGGGCATCATGATCATTCTTAGAACAGCAACTTATATAATTCTTGTCATATAATCTCTTATGCTAGAGTAATAATTCAATCACAATATCAAGTATGAATCGTAAACTTCATTGAAAACTAACAAACTACAATCTCAGTCATTGAAGCAATTGCAATTTATCATAACATAGGAAAGAGTCAATGTATAAGAGCTTTTCAGCAAGTCCACATACTCAACTATCATATAATCTTTCACAATTGTTGACACTCACGCAATACTTATGGGTTTGGAGTTTTAATCGGACACAGAGAAAGATAGGGGCTTATAGTTTTGCCTCCCAACATTTTACCTCAAGGGTAATGTCAATAGTAATTGTTCATCAAAACTCACATCCAATTAGCCATATATACCAGGATCTTTCCAACATATTGTGCTTGCCAAAGGATAAAATGTAAAAAGGAAGGGTGAAGATCACCATGACTCTTATGCAATGTAGGAGATAAAAGTAAAAGTTAGGCCCTTCACAGAGGGAAGCAAAGGTTGTCATGCGCTTTTATGGTTGGATGCATAAAATCTTAATGCAAAAGAACGTCACTTTATATTGCCACTTGTGATATGGACCTTTATTATGCAGTCTGTCGCTTTTATTACTTCCATATCACATGATCGTATAAAGCTTATTTTCTCGCACACTAATAAGTCATACATATTTAGAGAGCAATTTGTATTGCTTGCACCGATGACAACTTACTTAGAGGATCTTACTCAATCCATAGGTAGGTATAGTGGACTCTCATGGCAAAACTGGTTTAAAGGTATTTAGAAGCACAAGTAGTATCTCTACTTGGTGCAATGAATTTGGCTAGCATGAGGGGGAAAGGCAAGCTCATCATGTTGGAAGATCCAAGACAATATAATTCATCTCAGATGCAAGAAAACATAACCCATTATGTTGTCTTCCTTGTCCAATGTCAACTCTTTAGCATGTCATATTTTAATGAGTGCTCACAATCATAAAAGATGTCCAAGATAGTATATTTATATGTGAAGACCTCTCTTTCTTTATTACTTCCTATTAATTGCAATGATGACCAAAACTATATTTGTCAACCCTCAACAACTTTTATTCATCATACTCTTTCTATGTGAGCTCATTACTCTCCATAAGACTCACATGATCTCTTTGTTTCTTTTTATTTCTTTCTCTTTTCTTTTATTCACTTAGGATCATGGCAAAATAATCAAGCCCTTGACTCAACACTAATCTTTATTATATAGCTCACGGACTCGATTACATAGAAGGATAATAAAGCAAAACTCACAACTAGATCATACTAAGAACTTCTATTCTACTAGATCAAGATATTACCAAAAGGATCGAACTAAGAAAAACGGTGAAGATAAAAGTGATGGTGATACGATACCGGGGCACTCCCCCAAGCTTGGCAGTTGCCAAGTGGAGTGCCCATACCAGATACTCAATTCTTCTTTGTTGATGGAGACGGTGGAGATTTTGTTGATGTCGTAGGCTTGTCGTCCTTCTTCCAAGGCATAGGCTCACCGTCATAGAAAGATGACCGGGTCTCCGGGATCCTCAAATCTGCAGCCAAACTTATCCTTTTGAATCTATATTCATACTCACAATTTTGGTTTTGCATGTCATAGATTTGAGCTTGAAGGTGCTCAATTTTCTCGTGAAGCTTGAAGATGGTCTCCCCGATGTTGTCGGCATCCAAACTGTGTTTTTGGTGAATTCTGCGATCATCATGTGGTTGGAGTTGAGTCCACGCTCCACCATCCCCTAACACTTGAAAACTTGTTGCTCCATTGCTTCGAGCCTTGTCTCCACGCTTCCGGTCCCCTTCGGTCCCTCAGCATCACGGATGTGTAGAAACCCATCACGCATCTCAATGGTTTGAGGGTGTCGATGCACCTCTACGAGGTAAGGGTTGATGACCTTCTCAAAGAACTTGTCCTTGGGAGCACTTGGAGATGCCATGATAATCTAGATCTGTCAAAAAAACAGCTCGAAACAAAGACAGGAGATTTTTGCGTGATACGAGAGTCAAAACCTCCGGGAGATTATATAATGAATTTTTGCCAGCCAAAATATGTGTCGTGTATGAAAATGGAGTCCGGAGAGCACACGAGGTGCCCACGAGGTAGGGGGCGCGCCCTGTAGGGGAGGGCGCGCCCTCCCCCCTCGTGGTGCCCTCGTGTCCTTCCCGGACTGCTACTTATTTTTCTATTTTTCTAAATATTCCAAAATGGAGAAATATTGCCTTAAAAACTGTTTTGGAGTTGGTTTACTTACCGTACCACATACCTATTCCTTTTCGGAGTCCGAAACGTTCCGGAAAGTGTCCCTTATGTATTCCTCCGGGGTTATGGTTTCAATAATATTGGTTTCAACATTTATGGCATTACCTGAGATATAGTGTTTGATTCTTTGACCGTTCACCACCTTCGGATTTGTGCCTTTGAAGTTGTTGATTTTTATGGCACCGGAACGGTAGACCTCCTCAATAACGTAAGGACCTTCCCATTTAGAGAGAAGTTTTCCTGCAAAAAATCTTAAACAAGAGTTGTATAGCAATACATAATCACCTACATTAAACTCACGCTTTTGTATTCTTTTGGCATGCCATCTTTTAACTTTTTCTTTAAACAACTTGGCATTTTCGTAGGCTTGGGTTCTCCATTCATCAAGTGAGCTAATATCAAATAACCTCTGCTCACTGGCAAGTTTAAGATCATAATTAAGTTCTTTAATAGCCCAATAAGCCTTGTGTTCTAGTTCAAGAGGTAAGTGACATGCTTTTCCATAGACCATTTTATACGGAGACATACCCATAGGATTTTTATATGCAGTTCTATAGGCCCATAATGCATCATCTAGTTTCTTGGACCAATTCTTTCTAGACCTATTAACAGTCTTTTGCAAAATTAATTTAAGTTCTCTATTACTCAATTCTACTTGACCACTAGACTGAGGATGATAAGGAGATGCAATTCTATGATTAACATCATATTTAGCAAGCATTTTACGGAAAGCACCATGAATAAAATGTGAACCACCATCAGTCATTAAATATCTAGGGACTCCAAATCTTGGAAAAATAACTTCTTTAAGCATTTTAATAGAAGTGTTATGATCAGCCCTACTAGTTGGAATAGCTTCTACCCACTTAGTAACATAATCAACAGCAACTAAAATATGTGTATATCCATTAGAGGAAGGGAAAGGTCCCATATAGTCAAAGCCCCAAACATCAAATGGTTCAATAAAGAGTGAATAGTTCATAGGAATTTCTTGATGTCTACTAATATTACCAATTCTCTGACATTCATCACAAGATAAGACAAACTTACGGGCATCCTTGAAGAGAGTGGTCCAATAAAAACCAGATTGCAGTACCTTATGTGCAGTTCTATCTCCAGCATGGTGTCCTCCATAAGCTTCGGAGTGACACTTGCGTAGGATCAGTTCCTATTCATGCTCAGGTACAAAACGTCTAATAACACCATCTACTCCTTCTTTATAAAGATGTGGGTCATCCCAAAAATAATGCCTCAAATCATAGAAGAACTTTTTATTTTGTTGGTATGTGAAACTAGGTGGTATAAACTTAGCAACAATGTAATTAGCATAATCAGCATACCATGGAGTAGTATGAGAAGCATTTATGAAATTTAGTTGCTCATCAAGAAAGCTATCATCAATAGGTAGTGGGTCATCAAGCACATTTTCTAACCTAGACAAGTTGTCTGCAATGGGGTTCTCAGCTCCTTTTCTATCAACAATATGCAAATCAAATTCTTGTAGCAAGAGAACCCATCTGATAAGTCTAGGTTTAGCATCTTTCTTTTCCATAAGATATTTAATAGCAGCATGATCAGTGTGAATAGTTACTTTAGAATCAACAATATAAGGTCTAAACTTATCACAAGCAAATACAACTGCTAAGAATTCTTTTTCAGTAGTAGCATAATTTCTTTGAGCATTGTCAAGGGTTTTACTAGCATATTGAATAACATTTAGTTTCTTATCAACTCTTTGTCCTAGAACAGCACCTACAGAATAATCACTAGCATCACACATAATTTCAAAGGGTAAATTCCAATCAGGTGGCTGGACAATAGGTGCAGAAATCAATGCTTTCTTAAGTATTTCAAATGCTTCTGTGCAATCATCATCAAAAACAAATGGTATATATTTTTGTAATAAATTAGTCAGAGGCTGAGAAATTTTTGAGAAGTCCTTAATGGACCTCCTATAAAAACCGGCATGACCAAGGAAACTTTTTATACCTTTGATGTCCTTGGGACATGGCATCTTTTCAATAGCATCAACCTTGGCTTTATCAACTTCAATACCTCTTTCAGAAACTTTATGCCCCAAGACAATACCTTCATTCACCATAAAGTGGCACTTTTCCCAATTCAAGACAAGATTAGTTTCTTCACAACTCTACAAAACCCGACCAAGGTTGCTCGAGCAATCATCAAAAGAATATCCATAGACAGAAAAGTCGTCCATGAAAACTTCACAAATCTTTTCACAAAAGTCAGAGAATATAGCCATCATGCATCTTTGAAAGGTAGCAGGTGCATTACATAAACTAAAAGGCATACGTCTATAAGCAAAAATACCAAAAGGGCAAGTAAAAGTAGTCTTTGATTGATCTTTGGCTGACACGGGTATTTGAGAGAAATCAGAATAACCATCTAGAAAGCAAAAATGTGTATGTTTGGACAATCTTTCTAGCATTTGATTGATGAAAGGTAAGGGGTAATGATCCTTTTTAGTAGCCTTATTTAATTTGTGGAAATCAATTACCATCTTATAACCTATAATAATTCTTTGAGGAATCAATTCATCTTTATCATTAGGAACAACAGTAATACCTCCCTTCTTAGGGACATAATGGACAGCGCTTACCCACTAACTATCAGCAACGGGATAAATTATACCTGCCTCAAGGAGCTTTAGTATCTCCTTTCTTACCACTTCTTTCATTTTAGGATTCAGCCGGCGTTGATGATCATGAACTGGTTTAGCATCTTCTTCCAAATTAATTTTATGTTGACATAGAGTGGGACTAATGCCCTTAAGATCATCAAGAGTATACCCAATAGCAGCACAGTGCTTCTTTAGAGTTTTCAATAATCTCTCTTCCTCATGCTCTGAAAGGTTAGCACTAATAATAACAGGATATGTCCTTTTCTCATCAAGATAAGCATATTTAAGAGTATCAGGTAACGGTTTAAGCTCAAACACGGGATCACCCTTGGGTGGAGGAGGATCCCCTAGGATTTCAATAGGTAAATTATTTTCAGAATAGGTTCCTGTTTAAATAATACTTCATCTAATTCCCTTCTTTCATTCATAAACATGTCATTTTCATGGTCTAGCAAATATTGTTCTAAAGGATCATTAGGAGGTACGGCAATAGAAGCAAGACCAATAATTTCATCCTTACTAGGTAATTCTTCTTCACGGTGTTGTCTACTAAATTGAGAGAAATTAAATTCATGAGTCATATCATCTAAACCGACAGTAACAACATCTCTTTTGCAGTCTATGGTAGCATTAACAGTATTTAAGTAGGGTCTACCAAATATAATGGGACAAAAGCTATCTTGTGGGGAACCAAGAACAAGAAAATTAGCAGGATATTTAGTTTTCCCACACAATACTTCAACATCTCTAACAATTCCCATTGGTGAAATAGTATCTCTATTGGCAAGTTTAATTGTGACATCAATATCTTCTATTTCAGCAGGTGCAATATCATGCATAACTTCTTGGTATAAGGAATAAGGTATTGCACTAGCACTAGCACCCATATCACATAAGCCATGATAACAATGATCTCCTATTTTAACAAAAATAACAGGCATGCCTACCACAGGTCTAGGTTTATCTTTATCACAGGGTTTAGCAATTCTAGCAGTTTCATTACAAAAATAAATAACATGCCCATCAATATTATCAGACAAGAGATCTTTAATAATAGCAATATTAGGTTCAACTTTAACTTGCTCAGGAGGTGTATATGTTTTAATATTGCTTTTACGAACTACAGTTGAATCTTTAGCATGATCCTTTATCCTAACAGGGAAAGGTGGTTTCTCAACATAAGAAGTAGGAACAATAGGATCATTATAAGTGATAGTCTTTTCTTCAACTTTAATAGGTGCAGCTACTTTTACTTCTATGGGAGGATGATATTTAAACCACTTCTCCTTGGGGAGATCAACATAAGTAGCAAAGGATTCACATAAATAAGCTACTATCTCAGAGTCAAGTCCATATTTAGTGCTAAATTTACGAAAAATATCGGTATCCATAAAATATTTAACACAATCAAAACTAGGTGTCATACCTGACTCCTTACCATTGTCGGAGTGCCAATCTTCGGAGTTGCGTTTAATTCTTTCCAATGAATTCCATTTGAATTCAATAGTATTCATCATAAAAGAGCCGGCACAAGAAGTATCAAGCATGGTTTGATTGTTATCAGAAAACTGAGCATAAAAATTTTGAATAATCTTTTCTCTTGAGAGCTCATGATTGGGGCATGAATATAACATCGATTTAAGCCTCCCCCAAGCTTGAGCGATGCTTTCTCCTTCGCGAGGCCAAAAATTATATATATAATTGCGATCACGATGAACAAGATGCATAGGATAAAACTTCTGATGAAAATCCAATTTCGATCGTTTGTAATTCCAAGACCTCATATCATCACATAGCCTATACCATGTCAATGCATCTCCCCTCAAAGATAAAGGGAAGATCTTCTTCTTAACAACATCTCCGGGTACACCTGCAAGCTTAAATAATCCACAAACTTCATCCACATATATCAGATGTTCATCAGGATGTTTTGTTCCATCTCCTAGAAAAGGATTAGCTAGCAGTTTTTCTATCACACCCGCTGGAACTTCAAAGCAAGCATTTTCATTTTCACATTCATTTTCAGTAGGTTGAGTAGGTTGAGAAGAAACTCTTTGCTCTATTGGTCGGGGTGAAGATACCCCGAACAAGCCCCTCAGAGGATTACTTTCCATAGTAACAAGTGACAGTAAATTTCAGCACACTATATAATTTTTTCCTTACCAAATTCCACCTACCAAACGCGCTTCACTCCCCGGCAACGGCGCCAGAAAAGAGTCTTGATGACCCACAAGTATAGGGGACCTATCGTAGTCCTTTCGATAAGTAAGAGTGTTTAACCCAACGAGGAGCTGAAGGAAATGATAAGCGGTTTCCAGCAAGGTATTCTCTGCAAGTACTGAAATAAGTGGTAACAGATAGTTTTGTGATAGGATAATTTGTAACGAGCAACAAGTAACGAAAGTAAATAAAGTGCAGCAAGGTGGCCCAATCCTTTTGTAGCAAAGGACAAGCCTGGACAAACTCTTATATGATGTAAAGCGCTCCCGAGGACACATGGGAATATCGTCAAGCTAGTTTTCATCACGTTCATATGATTAATGTTCGGTACTTTGATAATTTGGTATGTGGGTGGACCGGTGCTTGGGTGCTGCCCTTACTTGGACAAGCATCCCACTTATGATTAACCTCTATTGCAAGCATCCGTAACTACAACAAAAGTATTAAGGTAAACCTAACCATAGCATGAAACATATGGATCCAAATCAGCCCCTTACAAAGCAACACATAAACTAGGGTTTAAGCTTCTGTCACTCTAGCAACCCATCATCTACTTATTACTCCCCAATGCCTTCCTCTAGGCCCAAATAATGCTGATATGTAGTCGACGTTCACATAACACCACTAGAGGAGAGACAACATACATCTCATCAAAATATCGAATGAATACCAAATTCACATGATTACTAATAGCAAGACTTCTCCCATGTCCTCGGGAACAAAAGTAACTATTCACAAAGCATAAACATGTTCATAATCAGAGGGGTATTAATATGCATATAGGATCTGAACATATGATCTTCCACCAATTAAACCAACTAGCATCAACTACAAGGAGTAATCAACACTACTAGCACCAATCCCGGACTTGGAGACAAGAATTGGATACAAGAGATGAACTAGGGTTTTGAGATGAGATGGTGCTGATGAAGATGTTGATGGAGATTGCCCTCTCCCAATGAGAGGAGCGTTGGTGATGACGATGGCGATGATTTCCCCCTCCGGGAGGGAAGTTTCCCCGGCAGAACAGCTCCGCCAGAGCCCTAGATTGGTTCCGCCAATGTTCCGCCTCGTGGCGGCGGAGTTTCGTCTAAGAAGATGGCTTGTGATTTTTTTCCATCGAGAGACTCCATATAGCAGAAGATGGCCACCAGAGGGCCACCAGGGGGCCCATGAGGTAGGGGGCGCGCCCTGGGGGGTAGGGCGCGCCCCCACCCTCGTGGGCAGGGTGTGGCCCCCCTGGTGAGTTTCTTCCGCTGAGTATTTTTTTATATATTTGGAAAACATCATCCGTGAAGTTTCAGGACTTTTGAGCTATGCGGAATAGGTCTCTAATATTTGCTCCTTTTCCAGCCCAGAATCCCAACTGCCGGCATTCTCCCTCTTTATGTAAACCTTGTAAAATAAGAGATAATAGTCATAAGTATTGTGACATAATGTGTAATAACAGCCCATAATGCAATAAATATCGATATAAAAGCATGATGCAAAATGGACATATCAATACCTATAGCGAACGGTGATAGCATTGATAGGTATACAATCGGAGCACATGCGAAAGCTACCGTCTTGTTTTGGCACAAGAATGACTGGGACGGCACAAGGGCTCAAACTTTCACGCACATGTCCATGGTCTATGAGATGCTTTACTTGCCTTTGTATTTCTTTGGTTTCTTCGGGGTTGACGCGGTAGGGAGCTTTGTTCGGAAGAGGTGCTCCGGAGATGAGGTCGATGTGGTGCTCGATTCCTCATAGTGGAGGTAGTCCCGGAGGTAGCTCATCGGGGAAAACATCGTGAAATTCCTGCAAAAGAGAAGATAACACTAAAGGTAGAGTGTGAGAGGTTTTAGCTTGTGTTTCATTGTCCTTGTACAAAAGGACATAGTGTAGGACACTAGATGGGTTCTCACACACTCCTCTTATCTCACATTTGGTGGCAAATAGGACCAAGTTTTTCTTTTCGCTCGTCATAGAGGTGCTCGATTTGGGCTTGTGGCGCTCACTCTCTCTCACTATTCTCTCCATGATGGGTGGCTTGCTTGTCAGCGATCACTTGGCTTGGAGACATGGGATGAAGTACGTGCTCCTTTCCTTTCATCTTGAAGATGTAGTGGTTCATTCGGCCATTGTGGATGACACCTCTATCAAATTGCCATGGGCGTCCAAGGAGAAGGTGGAAAACGGTCATTGGAACAACGTCACACTCCAAAGTGTCTTCATAGGCGCCAATTTTGAAGGAGACTTGTACTCGATGCTCGACTTGGATAGTGCCGGAGTCGCTAAGCCATTGCACTTTGTATGGATGTGGGTGCTTTGCATTGGGCAACTGGATCTTGGAGCAAAGTTCTTCACTTGCGAGGTTATGACAACTCCCTCCATCGATGATGACCTTGACGGATCGTCCATTGATGCCGGCCTTGGTGTGGAATATGTGGCATCTTTGGTCTTCGTCTTGGTGATGTTGGAGAGTCAAGACCTTGGAGACAACAAGAGCGGGACTTGAATCTTCATCGCAAAAGACTTGTTCCTCTTCATCATTCACTTGCCGGTGCATGAAGACTTGCTCAAGAGCGTCCATTTCTCCTTCACTCATCGAGTCATAGGTGCCGTCGTCGTTGAGGATCATGGTCCGCTTGTTGGTGCACTCATAGGACTTGTGGCCTCGGCCTCCGCATGTGAAGCATTTGAAGGAACTTGTCTTGACGGTCTCATCGGTTGGGGTTGAGGATGATGAAGCTCTCGGCTTGAAGTTGCTCGTTGTAGGAGGATGACTTGGAGTTGATGAAGCTTTCTTGGAACTCGACTTGTCGATGTTGCTTGTAGAAGGCTTGGTAGACGGTGTTGGAGTCGTTGAAGCTTGGGTGTTGGAGAAGCCGTAGGACTTGGATGAGAACTTGGCATACTTGTAATCGTCTTGCACTTGACGTTCCGCTTTGGTTGCTTGATGAACGAGCTCGATGAGGTTTGAGTATGGTTGGAAGTCAGCGATCTTCTTGATAGGATGGTTGAGTCCGTTCAGGAAACGTGCCATAGTTTGATCATCGTCTTCCGTGACATTGACTCTTATCATGGCAATCTCCATCTCCTTGTAGTACTCTTCAACGCTCTTAGTTCCTTGCTTGAGTAGTTGGAGTTTCTTGAAGAGGTCGCAGTTGTAGTAGGTAGGAACAAAGCGTGCTCTCATGACATCCTTCATTTGCGCCCAAGTAGTTATGGGTGGTTCACCTCTTGCCTCTCGGCGCTCGATAACTTGTTCCCACCAAATGAGGACATAGTCTTGAAACTCAAGGGATGCCATCGCGATCTTCTTCTCTTCTTCGTAGTTGTGCAAATGGAAGATTTTGTCGACCTTCAATGCCCATGAAAGATACTCTTCGGGGTCGTTGCTTCCATTGAACTTGCGCATGGTGAACTTTAGCTTGTCGTAGCGTTGCTCTTCATTGTGTTGGGGTCGGGGATGATGACGTCCATGTTGTTGATGATTGTCAAGCTCGTGTTGCTCTTGGTGAGGAGGGTTGTCATTGTCTTCATGCTCTTGTTGAACTTGATGTTCTTGGCGAGCTTGTGGAGGAGCTTGTCGAGCTCGAGGAGGAACTTGAGGAACTTGACGATGCACGCGAGCTTGAAATCTTCGTTCGTGAGCTTCTTCGCGAAGTGCTTCTTCATGTTCACGAGCTTGTTGGCCTCGGTTGGCTACGGCTCGACTTGAATCTTGGAGGGCTTGTTGCGCCTCAAGTGCTTGAGTTTCATGGAATTGTTGTTCTTGACGTTGTGCCTCGACATCTTTTGCATCTTGGTGTAGACGCGCTCGCTCTTCCTCTTCATGTTGGCGTTGTCGTTATCTTTCTCATGCTAGCGCAAGAGCCTCTTGAGTTTGATGTTGTCGGTGGTCTTGAGAGTCGGTGTCGCATAGAGGATTGAGGGTTGCTTGACGAGCGTTGCGCGCGGCATGGCGAAGAGTGTTTGATGTCGGTGTAGTTGAGCCGGAGAGGGTGAAGTCAGAGTGTCGACTTGAGCGGCTCCTTCTTGATGAGGACGAAGTGGAAGAAGAGTGGTTGAGCAACAAAGCGTGAATCTCGTCCATTCTTGCATCGTTCTCTTGCTTGTGATCGTCGAGCTTGTGGTCGAAGTAGTCCCTTGTACGTTGCTCGGAGAGTCGCAAGTCGGCGGCAAGGTTGTCGATGCGTTCACTCATTGCTTGTTGCTCTTGATGCAAAGCACGTTGTGCACCAAAGAGGTGGCTCTTGGTGACATAGGAGTTCATATCATCGTCGTGCTCAATGAAGAGTGGGTTGGTAGAAGTACTTGGCCTATCCATCATTCCAAGAGAAAAATGTGAGTGGTAGAAAGAGAAGAACGAATACCAAATGTACCTTGACCAAAGTTGAAAGTGGATCAATGATCACTTCAATGTGGACAAGGAAATAACACAATTGGTACCAATTCTTGTCAGTTTCTCACACCTACATAAGTAAAAGCTTATGGTGGAGCTTGGTTAGGATGGTGGCACAAAATTTGATGCAATTGTAAGTGAGCTTCAATAATGTTGGAAAAGATTCGCAAGATTGCAATGCAACAAGTAGACCAAGCAAGATAAGGTACACGGAAACACACATGTAAAAGGATAAGTGGGGTCGTGCAACCAAGGTTGAGCCAAAATGTGGAATCCACAAAAATGCTCTTGTTGCACAACACTAGAGAGACGCTAGCACGATTGCACAATAGGCGGATACAAAGACTTGTGCACAACATACTAAGCAAAAATGCAACGACTTCTATCCCAAGTATGCTCTATGCAAGGTGTTTCTATGATATGATCCAAGATGATCTAATATGACAATCTTAGTGTTGTATGATGCTATGGTTCTTGCTCAAAAGCTCTTTGCTTATCTCTCCCTTTTGCTTAAAAGGTTGTTTGGCTCTTTGTTGTTTGAGCTCTTTTCTCATGCAATGCTTCACGAACCAAGATAGCAATTGTGTATGCGATGACAACCTTGTGACACAAGATATGATACCAAGATATGCAACAATTATGTATGTATGCTATGGGAAGTATGATCACTAATGTGCACAAGTCTCGTTGCCGGCAATACTCAAAAGCTAGTCTCGATGGGTAAGCGACGCAAAGGAGCAAGGCTATGATGGCTATCAATGTAATGGCAAGAATGATATGTCCAATACCAAGGTGAGGTTACCGTTTCTTGCGCATGGTATGGTGTCAAAATGGTGGCGCGAATACCAAGATGTAGTTGAGGTGGTCGTTGTTGATGATGCGTCCGTGGAGAAGATGAGCGGCGGTGATGTTGATGTCGAACCATACCTAAATAGCCGAACACAAGTAGGATACGGGACCGCAACTCAAATTCTCAAAGCAAAATTGGACCAAAATTGTCGGAGTTGGTGTTGGTAAGCGGTGGTTGTGTATGTGGTATATGGTGGTGTTATGCGGAAGTGGTGGAGGTATGCGGAAGTATATGTGGGTACCAAAACAAAATTTGGCGAAATATGGACGGAAAACGGGCGGTGGAGAGGAAGTGATGCTGCCAGGGGCCAGATGTCTGGGCTTGATGGCTGGATGTCCGGGGTGCCGGATGTCCAAGCTATCGGGCCGGATGTCCGGGCTCGAGATCCGGGGACGAATGTGATGAACACCGCGTGGAGAGGTCAAATTCGGGCAAAATTCGGAGGAATTTGTGGATGGAAATTGGGGAAAAGTGGATGGAAAGCTAGATCTACCTGCAACACACGAAATCCGCGGATCAAATCCAACAAAACTTCATCACACCAACAAATCACAAAAAAATTTGGGGCTATTTTTGTGGGAAAATTTTCGAATTAGGGACAAAATCAACAAAAACTAGGCTAGAAACACAACGGGGAGGCTCCGAAATCGTGATCAACGTGGCTCTAGATACCAAGATGATGTATGGTAGAACCCTAATCGGTCGATCTTTCACAAAAGGAGCGGATCCTGTGATGAACACAAAGAACACGAGGAGGGAAACGAGGGAAATCACGGGGGAAACACAAGAGAAACACTAAACCAACCAGAATTAGTCACACATGTGCTAGATCCTCGAGTACATAAGAGATCACACGATCCACGGACAACTAAGGACAATACAAAGGTAGCCGGTCTTCTCCATGAGGAGGTCTTGAATCCAAAGGGATCTTCTCCGAAGAGGGGCCGCGGTCTCTCTCATGGAGTAGATCCGATGTGGATGAGCAATGCTCTATCTCTATGGGCTAAACCAATGCTAACCCTAAAACGTAGGTAGAAGAAGAGTATATATAGTCTAGGGGGCGAAGGGATACACGGGCCTCGGCCCTTACACTGTGTGCAGACAGGGGAGGTCGGACATTCGGGCATCGGGCCGGATGTCCGGGCGTACGCGGAGGGCCGGATGTCCGGGCTGTGGAGGCCGGATGTCCGGGCTGGTGAAACTGGCCATGTCGCTCTTGGGTAGGTGGTGTCCAGATATCCGGGCTCTATGCCAGATTTCCAGGCCGGGCCGGATGTCCGGGCTGGGGCCGGATGTTCGGGGCCTGTAGATGCGCGGCGGCTGGTAGGCTGTTGTGGTCGAGGTCTCCAGCGGCCGAATGTCCGGGTCCTGGAGCTGCCTTCTTCTCCTCTCGGCGTTCCTCTTCATCCGTGAACTTGGGGAATGTACATCTTCATGTGCATCTTCGGGAGGGTCCTCTTGGTACCAAATCATGCACAACAACTCGGACTTAGGTAGTAGCCATGTCTCATGCATAGAAAGTGGAAGTTCGGAGAGGAGAGAGTTCACCTTATCTTTGATAGCCTTGGCTCTGGCTCTTGTCATTGGTCCAAGTGGTGTCATTGGAGGTGTAGGTACGTCCATGGGGATGATCATGGGATGCTCCGCATCACCTTCACGGCCACTTGCAAAAGTGAGATCTAATAAAGACAATAAGATAAATATTTTTGGTATTTTTGTATAGATTGGATAGTAATGATTGCAAAATAAACAGCGACAGAAATGGCTAGTTGACGGGAAACTAATATGATGTAAAGTAGATCCGGGGGCCATAGGTTTCACTAGTGGCTTCTCTGAAGATAGCATAAATTACGGTGGGTGAACAAATTACTGTCGAGCAATTGATAGAAAAGCGCATAGTTATGAGAATATCTAGGCATGATCATGAACATAGGCATCACGTCCATGTCAAGTAGACCGAAACGATTCTGCATCTACTACTATTACTCCACACATCGACCGCTATCCAGCATGCATCTAGAGTATTAAGTTCATAACAACAGAGTAACGCATTAGGCAAGATGGCATGATGTAGAGGGATAAACTCAAGCAATATGATATAAACTCCATCTTTTTATCCTCGATGGTAACAATACAATATGTGCCGTGCTGCCCCTACTGTCACTGGGAAAGGACACCGCAAGATTGAACCCAAAGCTAAGCACTTCTCCCATTGCAAGAAAGATCAATCTAGTAGGCCAAACCAAACTGATAATTAGAAGAGACTTGCAAAGATATCAAATCATGCATATAAGAATTCAGAGAAGAATCAAATATTGTTCATAGATAAACTTGATCATAAACCCACAATTCATCGGATCTCGGCAAACACACAGCAAAAAGAATTACATTGAATAGATCTCCAAGAACATCGAGGAGAACTTTGTATTGAGATCCAAAGAGAGAGAATAAGCCATCTAACTAATAACTATGGACCCGAAGGTCTGTGGTAAACTACTCACACATCATCTGAGAGGCTATGGTGTTGATGTAGAAGCCCTCCGTGATCGAATCCCCCTCCGACAGATCGCCAGAAAAGGTCCCCAGATGGGATTTCACGGGTACAGAAGGTTGCGGCGGTGGAAAAGTGGTTTCATGGATCCCCTCCATGTTTTCAGGGTATAAGAGTATATATAGGCGAAAGAATTAGGTCGGTGGAGCTACGAGGGGCCCATGAGGGTGGGGGCGCGCCTGCCCCCCTGGGCGCGCCGCCCTACCTTGTGGCCGCCTCGTTGCTTCCTTGACCTCCACTCCAAGTCTCCTGGATTGCGTTTGTTCCAAAAAAAGATCCTCGTGAAGGTTTCATTCCGGTTGGATTCCATTTGATATTCCTTTTCTACGAAACACTAAAATAGGCAAAAAAAACAACAATTTGCACTGGGCCTTCGGTTAATAGGTTAGTCCCAAAAATAATATAAAAGTGCATACTGAAGCCCATTAAACATCCAAAACAGATAATATAATAGCATGGAACAATAAAAAATTATAGATACATTGGAGAAGCAATCTCTCACTAAATTTCAAGGTATAAGTGTTCTCCCTGAGTATGCACCGTTGTGATAGTTCGTCGTGCCGAGACACCACGTGATGATCGAGCATGATAAGCTCTATGTTCACATACAATGGGTGCAAGCTAGTTTTGCACACACGGAATACTCGAGTTAAACTTGACGAGCCTAGCATATGCAGATATGGACTCGGAACACTGAGACCGAAAGGTTGAACGTGAATCATATAGTAGATATGATCAACATAGTGATGTTCACCATTGAAAACTACTCCATCTCACGTGATGATCGGACATGGTTTAGTTGATATGGATCACGTGATCATTTAGATGACTAGAGATATGTCTATCTAAGTGGGAGTTCTTAAGTAATATGATTAATTGAACTTTAATTTATCATGAACTTAGTACCTGATAATATTTTGCATGTCTATGTTGTTGTAGATCAATGGCCCGTGCTACCGTTCCTTTGAATTTTAATGCGTTCCTAGAGAAAGCTAAGTTGAAAGATGATGGTAGCAACTACATGCACTGGGTCCGTAACTTGAGGATTATCCTCACCGCTGCACAGAAGAATTACGTCCTGGAAGCACCGCTAGGTGCAAAACCCGCTGCAGGAGCAACTCCGAACGTTATGAATGTTAGGCAGGGCCAAGCTGATGACTACTCGATAGTTTAGTGTGCCATACTTTATGGCTTAGAACCGGGACTTCAACGACATTTTGAACGTCATGGAGCATATGAGATATTCCAGGAGTTGAAGTTAATATTTCAAGAAAATGCCTAGATTGAGAGATATGAAGTCGCCAATAAGTTCTACAGCTGCAAGATGGAGGAGAATAGTTCTGTCAGTGAACATATACTCAGAATGTCTGGGTACCACAACCATTTGACTCAACTGGTAATTAATCTTCCTGATGATAATGTCATTGACAGAGTTCTTCAATCACTGCCACCAAGCTACAAAAGCTTCATGATGAACTATAATATGCAAGGGATGGATAAGACAATTTCCGAGCTCTTCACAATGCTAAAGGCTACGGAGGTAGAAATCAAGAAGGAGCATCAAGTGTTGATGGTTAACAAAACCACTAGTTTCAAGAAAAAGGGCAAAGGGAAGAAGGGGAACTTCAAGAAGAACGACAAGCAAGTTGCTGCTCAAGTGAACAAGCCCAAGTCTGGACCTAAGCCTAAGACTGAGTGCTTCTACTGCAAAGGGACTGGTCACTGGAAGCGGAACTGCCCCAAGTATTTGGCGGATAAGAAGGATGGCAATGTGAAAGGTATATTTGATATACATGTTATTGATGTGTACCTTACTAATGCTCATAGTAGCGCCTGGGTATTTGATACTGGTTTTGTTGCTCATATTTGCAACTCGAAACAGGGGCTATGGATTAAACGGAGATTGGCTAAGGACGAGGTGGTGATGCGCGTGGGACATGGTTCCAAAGTCGATGTGATCGTCGTTGGCACGCTACCTCTACATCTACCTTAGGGATTAGTATTAGACATGAATAATTGTTATTTGGTGCCAGCATTAAGCATGAACATTATATCTGGATCTTGTTTGATACGAGACGGTTATTGATACGTCTCCAATGTATCTACTTTTCCAAACACTTTTGCCCTTGTTTTGGACTCTAACTTGCATGATTTGAATGGGACTAACCCGGACTGACGCTGTTTTCAGCAGAATTACATGGTGTTATTTATGTGCAGGAGCAAACGTTCTCGGAATGACCTGAAACTTCACGGAGCAACTTTTCAAAAAATAAGAAAAATACCTGCAAAAGATGGAGGCTGGGGGCCCACCACCTTGCCACGAGGGTGGGGGCGCGCCTGCCCCCCTACCTCGTGGGCCCCCTGTTGCCTCTCCGACTCCAACTCCACCTCCATATATTGAGTTTCGATGAGAAAAAAATCAGAGAGAAGAAATCATCGCGTTTTACGGTACGAAGCCGATGCCAAGCCCTAAAACCTCTCGGGAGGGCTGATCTGGAGTCCGTTCAGGGCTCCGAAGAGGGGAATCCGTCGCCATCGTCATCTTCAACCATCCTCCATCACCAATTTCATGATGGTCACCGTCGTGCGTGAGTAATTCCATCGTAGGCTTGCTGGACGGTGATGGGTTGGATGGGATCTATCATGTAATCGAGTTAGTTTTGTTAGGGTTTGATCCCTAGTATCCACTATGTTCTGAGATTGATGTTGCTATGACTTTGCTATGCTTAATGCTTGTCACTAGGGCCCGAGTGCCATGATCTCAGATCTGAACCTATTATGTTTTCATCAATATATGAGTGTTCTTGATCCTATCTTGCAAGTCTATAGTTACCTATTATGTGTTATGATCCGTTAACCCCGAAGTGACAATAATCGGGATACTTACCGGTGATGACCGTAGTTTGAGGAGTTCATGTATTCACTATGTGTTAATGCTTTGTTCCGGTTCTCAAAAGGAGGCCTTAGTATCCCTTAGTTTCCGTAAGGACCCCGCTGCCACGGGAGGGTAGGACAAAATATGTCATGCAAGTTCTTTTCCATAAGCACGTATGACTACGTTCGGAATACATGCCTACATTATATCAATGAACTGGAGCTAGTTCTGTGTCACCCTAGGTTATGACTGTTACATTATGAACCGCATCCGGCATTATTCTCCATCACTGATCCATTGCCTACGAGCTTTCCATATATTGTTCTTCGCTTATTTACTTTTCCGTTGCTATTGCTATCATCACTACAAAATACCAAAAACATTACTTTTACTATGGTTACCTTTTGCTACCGTTATCACTACTATCATATTACTTTGCTACTAAACACTTTGCTGTAGATATTAAGTTTCCAGGTGTGGTTGAATTGACAACTCAGCTGCTAATACTTGAGAGTATTCTTTGGCTCCCCTTGTGTCGAATCAATAAATTTGGGTTGAATACTTTACCCTCGAAAACTGTTGCGATCCCCTATACTTGTGGGTTATCAAGACTATTTTATGGCGCTGTTGCCGGGGAGCATAGCTCTATTCTTTGAGTCACTTGGGATTTATATCTGCTTATCATTATGAAGAACTTGAGAGATCCAAAAACCAAGATTTATCCCTCAACTACGAGGGGAGGTAAGGAACTGCCATCTAGCTCTGCACTTGATTCACCTTCTGTTATGAGTAAGTTTGCGACACCTACACCTGCTTCTGCTATTCGTTCTGATATGTCGCATGTTATTGATGATGCCACTTCTGCTATGCGTGATACTTATGATGAAACTATCTCTATGCCTGATACTACTGTGCCACTTAGTGATTTCCTTGATGAACAAATTGCTAGGGCTAGAGAAATTGAAAATATTGAATCTGATGATACTGATGAAAGTGATGATGAAGAATCACTTGTTATTCCTAAGGGTTATGTTTTTGATCAAGAACCTTCTTTCGCTATCTTAGCTTGCGAAAATAGAAATGAACTAAAAAGGTTATTAGCTAAATGGAGTAAGCAATCTCTAAGTGCTAGAATGAAACCTGACCCTACTTTTGCTACTTCACCTATCTTTGTTACTCATAAGGATTATGAATTCTCGGTTGATCCTGATATAATTACTTTGGTTGAATCTGATCCTTTTCATGGTTATGAATCTGAAACTGTTGTGGAACATCTTACCAAATTAAATGATATAGCTACCATGTTTACTAAAGATGAGAGAACTCGCTACTTTTATATCCTAAAAATATTTCTGTTCTCATTAAAGGGTGATGCTAAGACATGGTTTAATTCTCTTGATCCTGGTTGTGTGCGTAGTCCCCAGGATATGATTTATTACTTCTCTGCTAAATATTTCCCTGCTCATAAGAAACAAGCTGCTTTAAGGGATATATATAATTTTGTGCAAATTAAAGAAGAGAGTCTCCCACAAGCTTGGGGAGGCTTTTCCAATTACTTAATGCTTTGCCTGATCATCCTCCTAAGAAAAATGAAATAATTGATATCTTTTATAATGGACTAACTGATGCCTCCAGAGATTACCTGGATAGTTGTGTTGGTTCTATTTTCAGGGAAAGAACACCGCATGAAGCTGAAATTCTATTGAATAATATGTTGACAAATGAAAATAGTTGGACACCTCCTGAGCCAATTCCCGAGCCTATTCCTAAACCCACTCCGAAGAAGAGGGGTATTCTATTTCTAAGTCCTGAAGATATGCAAGAGGCAAAGAAATCTATGAAATAAAAAGGTAGTAAAGCTGAAGATGTTAAGAATTTACCTCCTATTTAAGAAATACATGGTCTTAATTTACCGCCTGTTGAAGAAACATATAATCTTAATCCTTTACATATTGAAGAAACTCATGGTCTTGATAACCCGACACATGTAGTAAAGGTAAATTCTCTCTATAGATATGATAAAGCTGAAATCCCATTTACTAAATTTGCTAGCCCATGCTTAGATGAGTTTGATAAAATTATGGCTAAGCAAGAAGACTTTAATGCTTATTTTGGTAGACAATTGAAATACAATTCAAATATGCTTGAACACTTGGGTGATTATATGGCTAATGTTAAAGGTGAACTTAAACTTATTAGTAAACATGCTTCTATGGTTACCACTCAAGTAGAACAAATGATTTGCTCAATGAATTGAATAGTAAAGATAATGATAATGTTGTTAGAGTGGCTACTAGAACTGGTAGAATGACTCAGGAACCTTTGTATCCTGAAGGCCACCCTAAGAGAATTGAGCAAGATTCTCATTGAAATAATATAGATGTACCTAGTTCTTCTAAAAGGAAGAAAAAGAAAAATGATAGGACTTTGCATGCTTCTAGTGAACCTATTACTGAAACGCCTGAGAATCCAAATGATATTTCTATTTCTGATGCCGAAACTCAATCTGGTAATGAACCTAAAACTAGTAATAATGCTAATAATAATGTTCATGATGATGCTCAACTTAGTAATGATAATGATATAGAAATTGAACCTGTTGTTGATCTTGATAACCCACAATCAAAGAATCAACGATATGATAAGAAAGACTTTGTTGCTAGGAAACATGGTAGAGAAAGAGAGCCTTGGGTTCAGAAACCCATGCCTTTTCCTCCCAAACCATCCAAGAAAAAGGATGATGAGGATTTTGAGCGCTTTGCTGAAATGATTAGACCTATCTTTTTGCGTATGCGATTAACTGATATGCTCAAAACCAATCCTTATGCTAAGTACATGAAAGATATCATTAAAAATAAAAGAAAGATACCGGAAGCTGAAATTTCCACCATGCTTGCTAATTATACTTTGAAGGGTGGAATACCAAAGAAACTTGGAGATCCCGGTGTACCAACTATACAATGCTCCATTAAAAGAAATTATGTTAAAACTGCTTTATGTGATCTTGGAGCCGGTGTTAGTGTTATGCCTCTCTCTTTATATCGTAGACTTGATTTGAATAAGTTGACACCTACTGAAATATCTTTGCAAATGACTGATAAATCAACTGCTATACCTGTCGGTATTTGTGAGGATGTGCCTGTTGTAGAAATGTTACTATTTTAATGGACTTTGTTATTCTTGATATTCCCGAGGACGATAGTATGTCTATTATTCTTGGAAGACCCTTTTTAAATACTGCAGGGGATGTTATTGATTGCACTAAAGACAATGTCACTTTTCATGTTAATGGTAAAGAGCACACGGAACACTTTCCGAGGAAACAACCTCAAATTCGTAGTATCAACTCTATTGGAAAAATTCCATCGATTATATTTGGAGGTTTTGAATTTCCTCTTCCTACTGTCAAGAAGAAATATGATATTCTTATTATTGGGGACGTGCATATCCCCGTTGAGGTAACATAGTGTTATTCGAAATTTCTCCGGTTCCATGTTATTCAGAATGAGTTCGTTAACAAGACTTGATCAACCTTGTTAGTGGATTCATTTTGATGATCATGAGATGGATGAAACTAGAAGGCACAACCTTCTGTACCCCACTTTTACTTTCTGTTATTTATATTAAATAAAATAAAATAAATATTTTTCTGTCTGTCATCTGATTATTCGTGCAATATAAAAATACCTCAAAAATAAAAGTTCTCCAAATGCCCTGAAATTTAAATATGATTTTTTCTAGAATATTTAAGGATTTGTGGAACTGAGAACACACCAGGGGGGTCAACCACCTGCCCACGAGGGTGGAGGGCGCGCCCCCCTGCCTTATGGGCCCACTGTGGCCCTCCTCCACTTATTCTTTCACACATACACTTCTTCTTCCTCCCACAAACACGAATAACCAGCTCAAGCCCGAGTCCAAGCTCGTTTTGCTGCCATTTTCGATCTCCTTGCTCGAAGCACCTCTCACAAAACTGCTTGGGGAGATTGTTCCTTGGTATGTGACTCCTCCATTGGTCCAATTAGTTTTTGTTCTAGTGCTTTATTCGTTGCAATTTTTTGTTGCTTAGGTGACCCTGTTCTTGAGCTTGCATGTCAAATTTATATGGTCAAAAGTAGTTTTGATGCATGATATAGGCCCTAGGCACTTGTAGGAGTAGTTGCTATCAATATTATTGAGTTTGGTTTACTTTTATTTTGAAGTTACTAAAAAAATTCAGAATATTTCAGAGGAAGAAATATGCTTAGGAAAATGTTCCAAGGTGGTTCCTCAAGGAAGCAAGGACCCAGGCTTGCAATGCGTGATGCTGACGAAGAGCCACCAAGAGACGCTCCAGTGTGTCCTTGTGAATGGCCTTCTGAGAACTTTATGGATCAAGCGGGAATTAAAGAAGAATTTAACGCATATTTGCGTAACGCTGATCTTGTGAGCTTCGAGGAAGAGAAGTGCAGCCAGTATCACAACCTCACCAGTACCTTTGTGAGGAGGTTTGAATTTTCAACTTCACATAATTCTCCAACTGTCCTGTTTGATCTTTATGATAAATCTTACACTATGGGCTTAGAGGATTTTACCACTGCATGCAAACTTCCACAATGGGGTAGTATAAGGGATCCTCGCAAATCTAAATTTAGAGATTTTCTTGCTAGCATAACTGTGGGAGAATCTAGAGATATTACACAAGCCACCATAGGGAGCATTCACTTTCCTGCTATACATTATTTTGCTCTCTTCATAGGTAGATGCATCAATGGTAAAGATGAGGCATGTCACATGTGTGTCCCTGACCTCAGTATTCTTAGGAGTGCTATGTTAGGAGACCAATCATATAATTTGGGATCCATTGTTGCACGTAGGTTGCACCTTAACAGATATAATGGAGATTTCTTTGGAGGAATTTATGCAACCCGCATAGCTAATTTTCTTGGCATAGATATATGCTAAGATGATATTGAATTACCACCTGCTTATCTAGATTTTAATGCTATGGTTCACCACCAGTTTGTTGAGAGGAACAAATCACCTCTCCAGTATCGAATCTTTGACAGACGCCATGTTGTCCGTATTACTCTCCCTGCTCCTGCCTTCTTTGATTATCACGCAAGAGGAAGATATACTATTACCAGAGAGGAGGCAGATGAGTACGAGAGGAGAGAGTAGGCCGCTCGTCGCCACGCTGCAGCTCAGCAGGCGATAGCCGCTGCATCACAGTATGACCCCAACTACTATTATGGATATCCGACAGGCCAGTCGTGGCCATATACCAACTTAGGCCAAAATCCTAAGCTTGGGGGAGTACATATTTCCCACCAACATTATATTTATGTTCACACACTCATTACTAGATGTCGGTGCTCATACTTTTTCATTATATCATCCATGCTAGTTTATTTTCCTTTTTATGCTTTCTTCTTGTGTGTTTAATAAACCTTAAGAAAAACAAAAAAATTAGTTGTAGCTTTTAATTAATTTACTTTCCATGCTTGTAGTAGTAATTAAAAAGAAAACCCAAAAAAATTCATGTTCTTCTTTTGCTTGTTGGGAGCTTTCCCGTGTAAATAGTTTTATCTCTTTTCTTTTCTTTGGGGTCGGTAGGAGAAGACCATGATTAAATTGTTGAAGTGGCTCTTATATGCATTATTGTTGATCTGACAAAAGAGCCCATATTGCCTTGTCTTCTCCTGTTTATTGAATGCTTGCAGATTCTAGCTTAGTCCAATGCACGCGCACTATTATTATTCACATCGTTCGGTCATGCAAGTGAAAGGCAATTATGACGATATATGATGGACTGCCTGAGATGAGAAAAGCTGGTATGAACTCGACCTCTTTTGTTTTTGTAAATATGATTAGTTCATCATTCCCGATTCAGCCTATTATGAATAAACATGTTTGCAATGACAACTATAGATCATAGTTTCTTGTGCCATGCTTGATTAGCTATGAGTTATAATGGTTTACCTTGCATGCCAACATGCTATTGAAATGGTTATGATGTGGTATGATAGGGTGGTATCCTCCTCTGAATGATTTAAGTGACTTGACTTGGCACATGTTCACGCATGTAGTTGAAACAAAATCAACATAACCTTCACGATATTTATGTTCAAGGTGGATTATATCCTACTCATGCTTGCATTCGGTGTTGATTAATTTTAATGCATGTTCATGACTGTTGTCACTCTCTAGCTGGTCGCTTCCCAGTCTTTTGCTAGCCTTCACTTGTACTAAGCGGGAATACTGCTTGTGCATCCAATCCCTTAAACCCCAAAGTTATTCCACATGAGTCCACTATACCTACCTATATACGGTATCTACCTGCCGTTCCAAGTAAATTTGTATGTGCCAAACTCTAAACCTTCAAATAAGTATCATGTTTTGTATGCTCGAATAGCTCATTTATCAACAAGGGTTGTCTGTATCTTCCATGTTAGGCGGGTTATTCTGAAGAGGAGTGGACTCCGCTCCTCACTCACGAAATAAATGGCTGGTCACCGGGATGCCCAGTCCCATGCTTTATGAAAACTAAATCAAAATAATTGCAAACAAAACTCCCCCTAGGACTCTTGTTAGTTGGAGGCACTCGTTGTTTCGAGCAAGCCATGGATTGATGCTTGTTGGTGGAAGGGGGAGTATAAACTTTACCATTCTGTTTGGGAACCGCCTATAATGTGTGTAGCATGGAAGATATCGCCATCTCTTGGTTGTTATGTTGACAACGAAAGTATACCTGTCGGTGTCAAAACCGGTGGATCTCGGGTAGGGGGTCCCGAACTGTGCGTCAAGGCCGGATGGTAACAGGAGACAAGGGACAAGATGTTTTTTACCCAGGTTCGGGCCCTCTCGATGGAGGTAATACCCTACTCCTGCTTGATTAATATTGATGATATGGGTAGTACAAGAGTAGATCTACCACGAGATCAAGGAGGCTAAACCCTAGAAGCTAGCCTATGGTATGATTGTTGTGTATGGAGTTGATTGCCTACGGACTACAACCCTCCGGTTTATATAGACACTGGATAGGGTTAGGGTTACATAGAGTCGGTTACAATGGTAGGAGATCTTGAATATCCGCATCGCCAAGCTTGCCTTCCACGCCAAGGAAAGTCCCATCCGGACACGGGACGAAGTCTTCAATCTTGTATCTTCATAGTCCAGGAGTCCGGCTGAAGGTATAGCCCGGCTACCCGAACACCCCCTAATCCAGGACTCCCTCAGTAGCCCCCGAACCAGGCTTCAATGACGATGAGTCCGGCGTGCAGATTGTTCGGCATTGCAAGGCGGGTTCCTCTCCAAATCTTGTGTACCTGTAGTAATAATGTCCGATTTTTGTAATGTAGTGCTCCTCGGCTTCCACGCCCAATAATGGCCGTCTTCCATGTGTTCAAACGAATGCAAAAGCCGGGGCGTTTTTACATCCACACCCCTAGCTGTATAAACGAGCCGCCTATTTAACGGGATGGGGATTTAGGTCCAAACCACATCTTCTCCTTTCCGCGAGTTATCATCAGAGCGCTTCCAGCAAAGGTCCATTCCAACATGACCAGTCGTCGCAGCTCCTCCCCTTGCCCCTCCGGTCCCAAACCCGGGGACTGGGAGAGTTGCTCCATCCCGCATAGCGAGTTAGCGTCACTTTAGGCCAAGGGATTTCTCCCTTAGGCATACATGGTCCCGGTCCGAGCCGGTCTCGCCACCTATAATGGCGGAAAACAAGCGGAGAGCACCCCAAATCCTTCTAAAGGAGAGCGGGTGTGCCTCGTCCCCTATCTAATAAGGGGACTGGGATTTCCAATTCACCCATTTCTCCGCGGGCTTCTGGAGTTCTACGGCCTCCAGATGCACAACCTCACGCCCGCCTCCGTATTGCATATTGCGGGTTTCGTCGCCCTTTCCGAGCTATTTTTAGGCATTGAGGCTCATTTCGCGTTGTGGAAGAGGTTATTCTGCCTGGTGCCCCGTTCTAAAGAGGGGCCTATATACCAAGTGGGCGGAGCCGAAGTATGGCGCATCACCGGGACCGGATACCTATCCGGAACCCCGAAGAAGGCGTCCGAGGACTGGCCTTCGGAATGGTTTTATATAGATGACGTCCCGCTACCGGACCCTATCCGGGTCGGTCTCCCTGAGTTCAACAGTGCTCCATTGAAGAAACGCTTGAGCTGGCGTCCGCGGAGCTCTCAGAGAGAAAGCGACAGAGACGTCCTTTACCTGATGGGCCGGATAAGACTGTTGGCTCATTCCGGACTAACCATGATTGGAGTCATGGCCGCATGCATTATGCGGGGGGTGCAGCCACTTCAATATAGAGGCCACCCCATGTGGGATTTCAACGGGGAGGATGACGCCACCCGTTACGGTCGTAAGGGGCCGGCTTCAGCTGCCGCCCTAGTAAAGATCTTATCCTCTTTGTACAAGGGAGAAAAGGAGGAATTCCTCCGCGTCAACCCGCAGGCCGGATTTACTATGTACGATCCTCCAAGTTCGGTAAGTGAACAACTGCGCTTGCCTGTTTGTTTTGTACTCCCACGGTTAGATATGTAGTCTAACGACTTCAATGCAGGAACTGCGACAGGTGGTAAAGGATATAAACAATCGCCCTCCACAACCCGAGGACCCAGAACGGTCCCTCGATCCGGACTCCGAAGAGGATCCGGACATATTGATGGAGCTTATCGACAGGGTGTTCCATCAGCTAAGCAAGGACAATACCTTGGTAGCCATCACGGCTGATTACCCAGGGTTAATCCCGGCCTCCCAGGTGACAGAAACCGGAGTCTCATTCCCTTGAAAGAGATTCCACTCTCACGTATTCCGGTGTTTCTGACGACAACCGTGTTTTGCAGGGGAGATTTCTGAGGCAGGAGGCCGAACCTGCGGTGGCTAGCCAACGAGGGGCCGCAGGGCCCCGTGGGGCAAAAAGGAATGTAGTCCGGACTGAGATGCCGGCGCAGAGGTATAGCGCACCCTCTGCTTCCCTGGTGTTATTCTGTCCGGGCATATTAACGTTCGTGCTATCTTCAGAACGAAGAGACCTCGCCGGACTATATCCGGAGAGGTTGCCAATCGCGCCTCCACCAGCCAGGCTCCAACGTCTGGCCAGGAAGCGGAGGCGAGCACAAGGCGCGCACCGGACGCTCCTTCGACAGAGGATGCGGACAGGTTGTCTGCCACAAATTCTGAAGTGGAGAGTGCCATGAACCACAGGCGTCGCCGGACAATTCTATGCGACGCTTGTTTCTCCCAAGAGGCTTTAGATGCCTTTAATTCGGGAGATGCGTACCTCCGTGCCGCTCAAAATGGTTTAGCCAGAGCCACGGAGCAGTATGTAAAAGACATACGGGTAAGAAAATTTTGGTCAAATATATATATACCCGTAGCCCCCGAGACTTGAAACAGTTAGAGAAACTGATTTAAGGATCATTTAATATTCAGGTTCTTACAGAGAAGAATATTGTACTGTCCCAGGAGCTGGAAAAGTGCAAGGCCCAACTAGAGGCCGCACTAGCCGCAGCAGGGGAGTCCAAAGAGACCCCCTCAGGTAAGATACACTTCGAAAGATTAGTATTGTGCGGTGTGGGTGCAAATCTGACAAATCATGTTGCATATGGCGCCGGACTCGATCCGGAAAAGCAACAACTCTTACGCCGGCTAAAGGCCGGTGGGAGTACGTTGACAAAGGTGAGGCGAGAGAAGAACGATCTTCAAGATGCCAACACCAGGATGGACGTCGAACTTAAAGATGTTTGTGGCCAACTGTCGGACTCCACGAAGGAGAATCGGCGGCTTCGATGCGGCATATTTAGTAAGTGCTTGAATGAACTTTGAAAAAAGAGTTCGGCGAGGAAGTCGACTAACAGAGTAATGTCTGTAGGTATGCTCACAGGTCGTCCTGCAGAGGAGATGTCCGGTTCTACGGGTGACCTTCTTCCCGAACTCATGCAACTGCACGAGCGAATTCGGCAGGCGATGCGAGGTGTTGCCCAAGCCTTATGGCCTGTCCACTCCATGCCCGGGGGCCTTGGAGAGCTTGCGGAGAAGCTGAAGGGAGCTCGGTGGCGCTTCCGGTTGTGGAAGATATCGGCCCGCCGACAAGGCTCTAGGGAAGCCTGGGCCATGGTGAAGACCCATTTTACAAAGTCTGACCCAAACCACATGGCCGAGGTCGGACCAGTGGGGCCTGACGGGAAGGAGATCCCTGTGAGCTTAGTATACAGCCAAGTAGAGTTGGCCGCGAAGTATTCCCAGCAGGACTGTAAATTAGATAGCCTGTTAGATGGTATAGAAGAGGAATACTATCAGTCAGAATGACTATGTAATTTTGAATTGACATGTGTAATGCCTTCTAGCCGGATTGTAGATCGTTTGTCGTTGCCGACCTTTTCGCTTCAACCTCGGGACCTGACGGTCCGGAGTGTGTCCGAATACCATAGCGGTTATATAAGAACCATGGTATGCGTGGAGACCAGGCGTAAGGGTCATTAGTGCTTTATCAGACAAGTGCCCAACTAGTTATGTTATATTACATGGTTAGTAAGAAACATCTTCCAGAGAGAATAGTTCCGTTAGGGGTTCCTTTCGCTGGGAGGCATGCCCTAAAGTGCATGTCCGGACTGCGTAAAAAGACGCAGAAAAAAGCATCTGGGGGCGCATAGAATGAGTAAAAAGATCATCTTTTATCTCACCGACCGAATATTCCCTTAAGAACGCTAGCTTTCGGCTTCACCTAGTCTGAGGTACACATCCGGCTGACCCGGCAGTAACAATCGCAGAGGTGCTCCCTTTACCGCCTAGCCGAACAATCGGGAACGTAGGGGTAAGCATAGGAGCCAGGCAACCCAGCTTGGCCAAAACTTAAGTCATATCGATGCATATAATGGTGAAAAAAAGGGTACATGCGGAAGTTTGACGCATGTGTTGGGCGTGAAGCCCGTATAAATAAGCTTCTATTAAAGAAGCCCCCAGGTTTAATGAGCGCGAGTGGCGCGTCATTAGATGAGCCTTTAAGGGCTATAAAAGAAAAGAGGGGAAGGAGAGAAATGTAAGACAAAAAAATGCAAAAAATGGACAGAGGAAGGAGACGAACACAGAGTCCGGCGCTAGGCATAGAATCTTCGGAGACGGGTGGCGTTCCACGGGTTCGGCTCGAGTCGGTTATCCGACACATCTCGCAGGCGGTACGCCCCGCCAGTCAGGACTTGGTCGATTATGAATGGACCTTCCCACTTGGGCTTGAGTTTGTCCTTTTTCTTATCCGGCAGGCATAGAACTAGTTTGCCAACATTGTAATTTTTGGCCCGTACTTCTCTGCTTTGATATCTTCGGGCCTGCTGTTGATAAAATGCGGAACGGGCTTTTGCCACGTCACGCTCCTCCTCCAAGGCGTCCAAGTTGTCCTATCGATCGAGCTCGGCTTCTCTTTCTTCGTACATGCGCACTCTAGGTGAGTCATGAATTATGTCGCAGGGCAGAACTGCCTCTGCGCCGTACACCATAAAAAATGGTGTGTATCCGGTGGTGCGATTTGGCGTGGTCCTCAGCCCCCATAGCACAGAGTCGAGCTCCTCTACCCAGTGCGTGTTAGATTCCTTGAGGGACCGCACCAGTCTGGGTTTAATGCCGCTCATGATAAGACCATTTGCGCGTTCGACCTGGCCGTTGGTTTGTGGGTGATAGACGGAAGCATAATTGAGCTTGATGCCCATGTTTTTGCACCAGAGTTTTACCTCGTCGGCGGTAAAGTTTGTACCATTATCGTATGATGCTGTGGGGGACGCCATAACGGTGTACAACCCCGGATATGAAGTCTATCACAGGTCCGGATTCGGCCGTTTTAACAGGCTTGGCTTCTATCCATTTGGTGAATTTATCCACCATGACCAGTAAGTATTTTTTCCTATCGGTCCCACCTTTAAGGGGTCTGACCATGTCAAGCCCCCAGACCGCAAAAGGCCAGGTGATGGGTATAGTTTGGAGTGCGGTGGGTGGCATATGGCTTTGGTTGGCAAAAAGTTGGCAATCAGCGCATCATTGGACTAGGTCCTGAGCATCTGCCCGGGCCGTCGGCCAATAAAAGCCTGTACGGAAAGCCTTGCTAACAAGGGATCGAGCAGCGGCGTGGTGACCATCGAGTCCGGCATGAATTTCAGCTAGAAGGTTCCGCCCTTCCTCTTCGGAGATGCACCTTTGAAGGACTCCGGTAGTGCTTTTCTTATAAAGCTCTCCCTCATGGACTCTATAGGCTTTAGATCGCCGCACTATGCAGCGGGCCTTGTTTTGGTCCTCCGGGAGTTCCTACCTGTAAGGTAGGCTAGGAATGGTTCTAACCACGGGGCGATGACCGCCATTATTACGTGGGCTGAAGGTGTAATTTCATTGGCAGAGCCTCCAATTGTGTCAGATTATTCGGCGTCGAGTGGTGCGGCTGGGTCCGGGCTATTATTTGCGGGTTCCCCCTCCCATGCTATGGATGGCATGAACAATCTTTCCAAAAAGATGTTGGGGGGACTGCATCGCGTCTTGCTCCGATGCGTGCCAGGACGTCCGCTGCTTGATTGTTTTCTTGGGCTATATGGTGAAACTCTAGCCCTTCGAACCGAGCTGACATTTTTAGGACGGCGTTGCGATAAGCTGCCATTTTTGGGTCCTTGGCGTCGAAGTCTCCATTTATTTGGGATATCGCGAGGTTTGAATCCCCGCGTACCTCTAGGCGCTGGATACCCATGGATACTGCTATCCGGAGGCCATGTAGGAGGGCCTCATATTCGGCTGCATTGTTGGAATCCATGTACATGATCTGGAGCACATATTGGACTGTGTCTCCTGTGGGGGACGTCAGGACGACGCCAGCCCCCCAGTCCGGCCAACATTTTGGAGCCGTCGAAATGCATAATCCAGTTTGAATATGTGTCGTACTCTTTAGGGAGCTCGGCCTCCGTCCATTCTGCGACGAAGTCAGCCAAAACTTGCGATTTAATTGCTCTCCATGGCTTATAGGTTATATCGAACGGGAGAAGCTCGATGGCCCATTTTGCAATCCGGCCCGTTGCGTCGCGGTTGTTGATAATATCGTTGAGTGGTACTTCCGAGGCTACTGTTATGGAACACTCTTGAAAGTAGTGTCATAGCTTCCGGGATGCCATGAATACCGTGTATGCAATCTTTTGATAATGCGGGTACCGTGATTTGCATGGAGTGAGGACGGTGGATATGTAGTAGACCGGCCTTTGAAGGGGGAATTTGTTACCATCCGTTTCCCGCTCGACAACGAGTACTGCGCTGACAACTTGATGTGTTGCTGCAATGTACAATAACATTGGTTCGCCGGTGTTCGGCGCGGCCAGGACTGGGTTTGTTGCCAATATGGCTTTTATTTAATCAAGTCCGGCCATGGCGGCCTCCGTCCACTCGAAGTGTTCGGTGCGTCGAAGGAGGCGATAGAGGGGTAGTGCCTTTTCTCCCAAGCGGGAGATGAAGCGGCTTAAAGCCGCCACGCATCCGGTTAATTTTTGTATTTGTTTGAGGTCCTTTGGGATATCCAATTGTGACAAAGCTCGGATCTTGGCTGGATTTGCTTCAATTCCTCTACCGGATACAATGAAGCCCAAGAGCTTTCTGGCTGGAACGCCGAAGACGCATTTTTCCGGGTTGAGCTTGATGTCATATTTTAGGAGGTTATCGAATGTAAGCCTCAAGTCGTCTACTAGAGATTCGACATGTCTTGATTTGACGACCACATCGTCCACATACGCCTCCACTGTTTCGCCGATCTGATTTGCCAGACATGTCTGGATCATGCGCTGATATGTTGTGCCGGTGTTTTTTAGCCCGAAGGGCATTGTGGTGAAGCAGAATGGGCCATATGGTGTGATGAATGTTGTTGCAGCTTGGTCTGATTCTGCCATCTTGATTTGATGGTAACGGGAGTATGCATCGAGGAAACACAACAAATCGTGTCCTGCAGTGGCATCGATAATTTGGTCGATGCGGGGGAGGGGGAAGGGATCCTTTGGGTAAGCCTTGTTAAGGTCTTTAAAGTCGACACACAGGCACCAGGATTTGTCCTTCTTTGGTACCATCACCAGGTTTGCTAGCCAGCCCGGATGTTTTATGTCTCTGATGAATCCGGCCTCCAATAGCTTGGCTAGCTCCTGTCCCATAGCCTGTCTCTTGGGTTAGGAAAAACGCCGAAGGGCTTGTTTGACAGGTTTAAATCCTTTTAGGATATTTAAGCTGTGTTCGGCCAGCCTGCGTGGGATCCCTGGCATGTCTGAAGGGTGTCAGGCGAAGATGTTCCAGTTCTCTCGTAGGAACTCTCGTAGTGCGGCGTCTGCATCAGGGTTCAGTCATGCCCCGATTGAAGCTGTTTTATTGGGGTTCGTTGGATGGACCTGGAATTTGACTATTTCGTCGGCTGGCTTGAAGGATGTGGATTTGGATCTCTTATCGAGTATCACATCATCCTTCTTAACCGTGGAGCGCAGCGCAGTCAGTTCCTCGGCCACTAAGGCTTCGGATAGCGCCTCAAGGGCTAATGCGGCCATCTTGTTTTCGGCGCGGAGTGCTATGTCCGGATCACTAGCTAGAGTGATAATTCCATTCGGCCCAGGCATCTTAAGCTTCATGTACCCGTAATGGGGTATTGCTTGGAAGATTGTGAATGCTTCTCGCCCTAGTAAAGCGTTATATCCGCTCTTAAACGGGGCCACCTGAAACGTGACTTCTTCGGACCTGTAATTATCCGGTGTGCCGAACACCACATCTAGTGTGATTTTTCCTGTGCAGCGCGCTTCCCGACTGGGGATTATTCCTCTAAAGGTTGTGCTGCTTCGCTCGATGCGGTTCCAGTCTATTTCCTTTTTTTGAAGGGTTTCCTCATAAATGAGGTTCAGTCCGCTGCCTCCATCCATGAGCACCTTGGTGAGGCGAAAGTCGTCCACTATGGGACTGAGGACCAATGCGGCTGGTGCTCGGGCTATTCGGAATCTAGGTTCATCACTTGCGTTGAAGGTAATAGCAGTGTCGCTCCATGGATTTATTGTTGCAACTTGATAGACTTCGGCGAGCTGCGGAGTGTTCTTTTTCGCATATTGTTTGATGCGAAAGTCTCGAAGACTGTGAGAACGGTACTGGTGTCCTCGGGCTGGCTTTCTGCGGCCTCCAGAATTAAGAGGTCCTCGCCAATTTTGGCCACCTGCCGGAGTATCCAACATGCTCTAAGGCTGTGAGTTGGTGTGGCGTCCTCTGTACTGTGAATTCTACAGGTTCCATCAAGCCACCTTTCCAGTACGGTTCCATGCCCTGTAGAGGGTTTTGGTTTTTTGGTGTTTATCCCGGGTGTCCTATGATGATGCACCCTCTTAGTTCAGACGGGATTACTATTCAAGGCTGGATTATCCCAAAACTTTATTTCGGTTTTCCAGGCGCTTTCCATCGCATAGTATTTTTGTACTATGGACGCCAAGTCAGCGAAGTGTGTAATATCACGATGACTTACGGTGTTAAGGATTCCCTCGTCCGTGCAATTACTGCAGAAAATTGAGATTGCGTCTCCCTCGCGGCAATCCTTTATCCTATTCATAATTAGGAGGAATCTGGCCCAGTAATGATGTACTGTTTCCTTGGGCCTCTGCCCGATTTGGGAGAGATCGCTTATGTTCGGGTGGGCGGGTGTCGTTGAATCTGAAACCTCACCCAATCCAAGATTCGGAGGCCGAAGAGTTTCCGAACTCTGAAGTTCGGATTCTTGGATGTTGTCCAACAAATCTAGCCCGTTGCCTGATCCTAAGCTCAGGTCTTGAGTTACATCCTCCTCTCTGCGGGTATCCGGCTTGGAGGAGTCGGGAATTCGGACGTAGCTAGTCCTTAAAATAGATGAAGGGTCGCCGCACTGCGCCTCTACCACGGCAACGTGGTGGGTGACTTGGGGAGAGTTAATTTCTCTTAGATCGGGTTTAAGCCCAACCTGGTCGTAATCCGTAGCGACCCCCAGGGCGGCGATGCGATCCAAGAGCTCGTTTACGGAAGAGATCTCCATTGGATCTAGCTGCTCGACGAGCTCCGAGCTGACGTGTAGGTTGCTTTTGATGACCCGAGAGGTCACCGTCGGCGCAACAGCCAAACAGGCGGTCATGAGGAAACCACCTAGCCGGAGGGTTTGGCCGACAGCCAAGGCTCCCTTAGCAACAGCGCTATCTTTAAAGACGGGAGGAGGCATCCTTCCTTATTGTGACGGCACAGAGGAACTCTCAATGAAAGCACCAATGTCGGTGTCAAAACCGGCGGATCTCGGGTAGGGGGTCCCGAACTGTGCGTCAAGGCCGAATGGTAATAGGAGACAAGGGACAAGATGTTTTTAACCCAGGTTTGGGCCCTCTCGATGGAGGTAATACCCTACTCCTGCTTGATTAATATTGATGATATGGGTAGTACAAGAGTAGATCTACCACGAGATCAAGGAGGCTAAACCCTAGAAGCTAGCCTATGGTATGATTGTTGTGTATGGAGTTGATTGCCTACGGACTACAACCCTCCGGTTTATATAGACACCGGATAGGATTAGGGTTACATAGAGTCGGTTACAATGGTAGGACATCTTGAATATCCGCATCGCCAAGCTTGCCTTCCACGCCAAGGAAAGTCCCATCCGGACACGGGACGAAGTCTTCAATCTTGTATCTTCATAGTCCAGGAGTCCGGCTGAAGGTATAGTCCGGCTACCCGAACACCCCCTAATCCAGGACTCCCTCAGTTGCACTATCATTATTAACCTTGCATCTTTTGGCTTCAATATTATGAATATGTGTATCACTATGATCAAGATTCAACAAAAATAGACCACTCATCAAGGGTGCATGCCCATAAAAGATATTACTCATATAAATAGAACAACCATTATTCTCTAATTCAAATGAATAACTGATAACCCACAAGTATAGGGGATCGCAACAGTTTTTGAGGGTAAAGTATTCAACCCAAATTTATTGATTCGACACAAGGGGAGCCAAAGAATACTCTCAAGTATTAGCAGTTGAGTTGTCAATTCAACCACACCTCGAAACTTAATATCTGCAGCAAAGTGTTTAGTAGCAAAGTAGTATGATAGTAGTGATAGCAGTAGCAAAAGGTAACAGTAGTAAAAGTAATGTTTTTGGTATTTTGTAGTGATGATAGCAATAGCGACGGAAAAGTAAATAAGCGAAGAACAATATATGGAAAGCTCGTAGGCAATGGATAAGTGATGGAGAATTATGTCGGATGCGGTTCATCATGTAACAGTCATAACCTAGGGTGACATAGAACTAGCTCCAGTTCATTGATATAATGTAGGCATGTATTCCGAACATAGTCATACGTGCTTATGGAAAAGAACTTGCATGACATCTTTTGTCCTACCCTCCCGTGGCAGCGGGGTCCTTACGGAAACTAAGGGATACTAAGGCCTCCTTTTAATAGAGAACTGTAACAAAGCATTAACACATAGTGAATACATGAACTCCTCAAACTACGGTCATCACCGGTAAGTATCCCGATTATTGTCACTTCGGGGTTAACGGATCATAACACATAATAGGTGACTATAGACTTGCAAGATAGGATCAAGAACACTCATATATTGATGAAAACATAATAGGTTCAGATCTGAAATCATGGCACTCGGGCCCTAGTGACAAGCATTAAGCATAGCAAAGTCATAGCAACATCAATCTCAGAACATAGTGGATACTAGGGATCAAACCCTAACAAAACTAACTCGATTACATGATAGATCCCATCCAACCCATCATCGTCCAGCAAGCCTACTAAGGAATTACTCACGCACGGCGGTGAGCATCATGAAATTGGTGATGGAGGATGGTTGATGATGACGATGGCGACAGATTCCCCTCTCCGGAGCCCCGAACGGACTCCAGATCAGCCCTCCCGAGAGGTTTTAGGGCTTGGCGGCGGCTCCGTATCGTAAAACGCGATGATTTCTTCTCCCTGGTTTTTTTCTCATCAAAACTCAATATATGGAGGTGGAGGTGGAGTCAGAGAGGCAACAGGGGGCCCACGAGGTAGGGGGCGCGCCTTAGGGGGGCAGGCGCACCCCCACCCTCGTGGCAAGGTGGTGGGCCCCTTGGCCTCCATCTTTTGCAGGTATTTTTCTTATTTTCTGAAAAGTGGCTCCGTGAAGTTTCAGGTCATTCCGAGAACGTTTGCTCCTACACATAAATAACACCATGGTAATTCTGCTGAAAACAACGTCAGTCCGGGTTAGTTCCATTCAAATCATGCAAGTTAGAGTCCAAAACAAGGGCAAAAGTGTTTGGAAAAGTAGATACATTGGAGACGTATCAACTCCCCCAAGCTTAAACCTTTGCTTGTCCTCAAGCAATTCAGTTGACAAACTGAAAGTGATAAAGAAAAACTTTTAAAACTCTGTTTGCTCTTGTTGTTGTAAATATGTAAAGCCAGCATTCAAGTTTTCAGCAAAGATTATAACTAACCACATTTGCAATAACGCATAGGTCTCAAGTTTACTCGCATCAATAGCATAATCAACTAGCGAGCTATAATAGTAAATCTCGGATGACAACACTTTCTCAAAACAATCATAATATGATATAACAAGATGGTATCTCACTAGCCCTTTCTGAGACCGCAAAACATAAATGCAGAGCACCTTTAAAGACCAAGGACTGACTAGACATTGTAATTCATGGTAAAAGAGATCCAGTCAAGTCATACTCAATGTAAACTAACAGTAATGAATGCAAATGACAACGGTGCTCTCTAACTGGTGCTTTTTAGTAAGAGGATGATGACTCAGCATAAAAGTAAATAGATAGGCCCTTGGCAGAGGGAAGTAGGGATTTGTAGAGGTGCCAGAGCTCGGTTTTGAAACAGAGGTGAATAATATTTTGAGCGGTTTGAGGGAGTCCTGGATTAGGGGGTGTTCGGGTAGCCGGACTATACCTTCAGCCGGACTCCTGGACTATGAAGATACAAGATTGAAGACTTCGTCCCGTGTCCGTATGGGACTTTCCTTGGCGTGGAAGGCAAGCTTGGCGATGCGGATATTCAAGATCTCCTACCATTGTAACCGACTCTATGTAACCCTAACCCTATCCGGTGTCTATGTAAATTGGAGGGTTGTAGTCCGTAGGCAATCAACTCCATACACAACAATCATACCATAGGCTAGCTTCTAGGGTTTAGCCTCCTTGATCTCGTGGTAGATCTACTCTTGTACTACCCATATCGTCAATATTAATCAAGCAGGAGTAGGGTATTACCTCCATCGAGAGGGCCCGAACCTGGGTAAAAAACATCTTGTCCCTTGTCTCTTGTTACCATCCGGCCTTGACGCACAGTTTGGGACCCCCTACCCGAGATCCGCCGGTTTTGACACCGACATTGGTGCTTTCATTGAGAGTTCCTCTGTGCCGTCACAATCAGGAAGGATGCCTCCTCCCGTCTTTAAAGACGGCGCCGTTGCTAAGGGAGCCTTGGCTGTCGGCCAAACCCTCCGGCTAGGTGGTTTCCTCATGACCGCCTGTTCGGCTATTGCATCGACTGACCTCTCGGGTCATCAAAAGCAACCTACACGTCAGCTCGGAGCTCATCGAGCAGCTAGATCCAATGGAGCTCTCTTCCGTAAACGAGCTCTTGGATCGCATCGCCACCCTGGGGGTCGCTATGGATTACGACCAGGTTGGGCTTAAACCCGATCTAAGAGAAATTAACTCTCCCCAAGTCACCCACCACGTTGCCATGGTAGAGGCGCAGTGCAGCGACCCTTCATCTATTTTAAGGACTAGCAACGTTCGAATTCCCGACTCCTCCAAGCCGGATACCCGCGGAGAGGAGGATGTAACTCAAGACCTGAGCTTAGGATCAGGCAATGGGCTAGATTCGTTGGACAACATCTAAGAATCCGAACTTCAGAGTTCGGAAACTCTTCGGCCTCCGAATCTTGGATTGGGTGAGGTTTCAGATTCAACGACACCCGCCCACCCAAACATAAGCGATCTCTCCCAAATCGGGCAGAGGCCCGAGGAAACAGTACATCATTACTGGGCCAGATTCCTCCTGATTATGAACATGATAAAGGATTGCCGCAAGGGAGACGCAATCTCAATTTTCTGCAGTAATTGCACGGACGAGGGAATCCTTAACGCCGTAAGTCGTCGTGATATTACACGCTTCGCTGACTTGGCGTCCATCTACAAAAATACTGTGCGATGGAAAGCGCCTGGAAAATCGAAATAAAGTTTTGGGATAATCCGGCCTTGAATAGTAATCCCGTCCGAACTAAGAGGGTGCATCATCATAGGACACCCGGGATAAACACCAAAAAACCAAAACCCTCTACAGGGCATGGAACCGTACTGGAAAGGTGGCTTGATGGACCCTGTAGAATTCACAGTACAGAGGATGCCACACCAACTCACGGCCTTAGAGCATGTTGGATACTCCGGTAGGTGGCCAAAATTGGCGAGGACCTCTTAATTCTGGAGGCCGCAGAAAGCCAGCCCGAGGACACCAGTACCGTTCTCACAGTCTTCGATACTTTCGCATCAAACAATATGCGAAAAAGAACACTCTGCAGCCTCGCTGAAGTCTATCAAGTTGCAACAATAAATCCATGGAGCGACACTGCTATTACCTTCAACGCAAGTGATGAACCTAGATTCCGAACATCCCGAGCACCAGCCGCATTGGTCCTCAGTCCCATAGTGGACGGCTTTCGCCTCACCAAGGTGCTCATGGATGGAGGCAGCGGACTGAACCTCATTTATGAGGAAACCCTTCAAAAAATGGAAATAGACTGGAACCGCATCGAGCGAAGCAGCACAACCCTTAGAGGAATAATCCCCAGTCGGGAAGCGCGCTGCACAGGAAAAATCACACTAGATGTGGTGTTCGGCACGCCGGATAATTACAGGTCTGAAGAAGTCACGTTTCAGGTGGCCCCGTTTAAGAGCGGATATAACGCTTTACTAGGGCGAGAAGCATTCACAATCTTCCAAGCAATACCCCATTACGGGTACATGAAGCTTAAGATGCCCGGGCCGAATGGAATTATCACTCTAGCTAGTAATCCGGACATAGCACTCCGCGCCGAAAACAAGACGGCCGCATTAGCCCTTGAGGCGCTATCCGAAGCCTTAGTGGCCGAGGAACTGACTACGCTGCGCTCCACGGTTAACAGGGATGATGTGATACTCGATAAGAGATCCAAATCCACATCCTTCAAGCCAGCCAACGAAATAGTCAAATTCCAGGTCCATCCAACGGACCCCAATAAAACAGCTTCAATCGGGGCACGACTGAACCCTGATGCAGACGCCGCACTACGAGAGTTCCTACGAGAGAACTGGGACATCTTCGCCTGGCACCCTTCACACATGCCAGGGATCCCACGCAGGCTGGCCGAACACAGCTTAAATATCCTAAAAGGATTTAGACCTGTCAGACAAGCCCTTCGGCGTTTTTCCGAACCCAAGAGACAGGCTATGGGAGAGGAGCTAGCCAAGCTATTGGAGGCCAGATTCATCAGAGACATAAAACATCCGGACTGGCTAGTAAACCTGGTGATGGTACCAAAGAAGGACAAATCCTGGCGCCTGTGTGTCGACTTTAAAGACCTTAACAAGGCTTGCCCAAAGGATCCCTTCCCCCTCCCCCGCATCGACCAAATTATCGATGCCACCACAGGACACGATTTGTTGTGTTTCCTCGATGCATACTCCGGTTACCATCAAATCAAGATGGCAGAATCAGACCAAGCTGCAACAGCATTCATCACACCATACGGCCCATTCTGCTTCAACACAATGCCCTTCGGGCTAAAAAACACCGGCGCAACATATCAGCGCATGATCCAGACATATCTGGCAAATCAGATCGGCAAAACAGTGGAGGCGTATGTGGACGATGTGGTCGTCAAATCAAGACATGTCGAATCTCTAGTAGACGACTTGAGGCTTACATTCGATAACCTCCTAAAATATGACATCAAGCTCAACCCGGAAAAATGCGTCTTCGGTGTTCCAACCGGAAAGCTCTTGGGCTTCATTGTATCCGGTAGAGGAATTGAAGCAAATCCAGCCAAGATCCGAGCTTTGTCACAATTGGATATCCCAAAGGACCTCAAACAAATACAAAAATTAACCGGATGCGTGGCGGCTTTAAGCCGCTTCATCTCCCGCTTGGGAGAAAAGGCACTACCCCTCTATTGCCTCCTTCGGTGCACCGAACACTTCGAGTGGACGGAGGCCGCCACGGCCGGACTTGATGAAATAAAAGCCATATTGGCAACAAAGCCAGTCCTGGCCGCGCCGAACACCGGCGAACCAATGTTATTGTACATTGCAGCAACACATCAAGTTGTCAGCGCAGTACTCGTTGTCGAGCGGGAAACGGATGGACACAAATTCCCCCTTCAAAGGCCGGTCTACTACGTATCCACCGTCCTCACTCCATGCAAATCACGGTACCCGCATTATCAAAAGATTGCATACGCGGTATTCATGGCATCCCGGAAGCTATGACACTACTTTCAAGAGTGTTCCATAACAGTAGCCTCGGAAGTACCACTCAACGATATTATCAACAACCGCGACGCAACGGGCCGGATTGCAAAATGGGCCATCGAGCTTCTCCCGTTCGATATAACCTATAGGCCATGGCGAGCTATTAAATCGCAAGTTTTGGCCGACTTCATCATAGAATGGACGGAGGCCGAGCTCCCTAAAGAGTACGGCACATATTCAAACTGGATTATGCATTTCGACGGCTCCAAAATGTTGGCCGGACTGGGGGGCTGGCGTCGTCCTGACGTCCCCCATAGGAGACACAGTCCAATATGTGCTCCAGATCATGTACATGGCTTCCAACAATGCAGCCGAATATGAGGCCCTCCTACATGGCCTCCGGATAGTAGTATCCATGGGTATCCAGCGCCTAGAGGTACGCGGGGATTCAAACCTCGCGATATCCCAAATAAATGGAGACTTCGACGCCAAGGACCCAAAAATGGTAGCTTACCGCAATGTCGTCCTAAAAATGTCAGCTCGGTTCGAAGGGCTGGAGTTTCACCATATAGCCCGAGAAAACAATCAAGCAGCGGACGTTGTGGCACGCATCGGAGCAAGACGCGAGGCAGTCCCCCCCCAACATCTTTTTGGAAAGATTGTTCAAGCCATCCGTAGCATGGGAGGGGGAACCCGCAAATAACAGCCCGGACCCAGCCGCACCACTCGACGCCGAACAATCTGACACAATTGGAGGCTCTGCCAATGAAATTACACCTTCAGCCCACGTAATAATGGCGGTCATCGCCCCGTGGACAAAACCATTCCTAGCCTACCTTACTAGGCAGGAACTCCCGGAGGACCAAAACGAGGCCCACTGCATAGTGCGGCGATCTAAAGCCTATAGAGTCCATGAGGGAGAGCTTTATAAGAATAGCACTACCGGAGTCCTTCAAAGGTGCATCTTCGAAGAGGAAGGGCGGAACCTTCTAGCTGAAATTCATGCCGGACTCGGTGGTCACCACGCCGCTGCTCGGTCCCTTGTTAGCAAGGCTTTCCGTACAGGCTTTTATTAGCCGACGGCACGGGCAGACGCTTAGGACCTAGTCCAACGATGCGCTGGTTGCCAACTTTTTGCCAACCAAAGCCATATGCCACCTACCGCACTCCAAACTATACCCATCACCTGGCCTTTTGCGGTCTGGGGGCTTGACATGGTCGGACCCCTTAAAGGTGGGACCGATAGGAAAAAATACTTACTGGTCATGGTGGATAAATTCACCAAATGGATAGAAGCCAAGCCTGTTAAAACGGCCGAATCCGGACCTGTGATAGACTTCATATCCAGGGTTGTACACCGTTATGGCGTCCCCCACAGCATCATAACCGATAATGGTACAAACTTTACCGCCGACGAGGTAAAACTCTGGTGCAAAAACATGGGCATCAAGCTCGATTATGCTTCCGTCTATCACCCACAAACCAACGGCCAGGTCAAACGTGCAAATGGTCTTATCATGAGCGGCATTAAACCCAGACTGGTGCGGTCCCTCAAGGAATCTAACACGCACTGGGTAGAGGAGCTCGACTCCATGCTATGGGGGTTGCGGACCACGCCAAATCGCACCACCGGATACACACCATTTTTTATGGTGTACGGCGCAGAGGCAGTTCTGCCCTGCGACATAATTCATGACTCACCTAGAGTGCGCATGTACGAAGAAAGAGAAGCCGAGCTCGATCGGCAGGACAACTTGGACGCCCTGGAGGAGGAGCATGACGTGGCAAAAGCCCGTTCCGCATTTTATCAACAGCAGGCCCGAAGATATCAACGCAGAGAAGTACGGGCCAAAAATTACAATGTTGGCGAACTAGTTCTACGCCTGCCGGATAAGAAAAAGGACAAACTCAAGCCCAAGTGGGAAGGTCCATTCATAATCGACCAAGTCCTGACTGGCGGGGCATACTGCCTGTGAGATGCGTCGGATAACCGACTCGAGCCGAACCCGTGGAACGCCACCCGTCTCCGAAGATTCTATGCCTAGCGCCGGACTCTGTGTTCGTCTCCTTCCTCTGTCCATTTTTTGCATTTTTCTGTCTTACATTTCTCTCCTTCCCCTCTTTTCTTTTATAGCCCTTAAAGGCTCATCTAGTGACGCGCCACTCGCGCTCATTAAACCTGGGGGCTTCTTTAATAGAAGCTTATTTATACGGGCTTCACGCCCAACACATGCGTCAAACATGCGCATGTACCCTTTTTTCAGCATTATATGCATCGATATGACTTAAGTTTTGGCCAAGCTGGGTTGCCTGGCTCCTGTGCTTACCCCTACGTTCCCGATTGTTCGGCTAGGCGGTAAAGGGAGCACCTCTGCGATTGTTACTGTCGGGTCAGCCGGATGTGTACCTCAGACTGGGTGAAGCCGAAAGCTAGCGTTCTTAAGGGAATATTCGGTCGGTGAGATAAAAGATGATCTTTTTTTATATGCGCCTCCAGATGCTTTTTTCTGCGTCTTTTTACGCAGTCCGGACATGCACTTTAGGGCATGCCTCCCAGGGAAAGGAACCCCTAACGAAACTATTCTCTCTGGAAGATGTTTCTTACTAACCATGTAATATAACATAACTAGTTGGGCACTTGTCTGATAAAGCACTAATGACCCCTACGCCTGGTCTCCACGCATACCATGGTTCTTATATAACCGCTATGGTATTCGGACACACTCCGGACCGTCAGGTCCCAAGGTCGAAGCAAAAAGGTCGGCAACGACAAACGATCTACAATCCGGCTAGAAGGCATTACACATGTCAATTCAAAATTACATAGTCATTCTGACTGATTGTATTCCTCTTCTATACCATCTAACAGGCTGTCTAATTTACAGTCCTGCTGGGAATACTTCGCGGCCAACTCTACTTGGCTGTATACTAAGCTCACAGGGATCTCCTTCCCGTCAGGCCCCACTGGTCCGACCTCGGCCATGTGGTTTGGGTCAGACTTCGTAAAACGGGTCTTCACCATGGCCCAGGCTTCCCTAGCGCCTTGTCGGCGGGCCGATATCTTCCACAACCGGAAGCGCCGCCGAGCTCCCTTCAGCTTCTTCGCAAGCTCTCCAAGGCCCTCGGGCATGGAGTGGGCAGGCCATAAGGCTTGGGCAACACCTCGCATCGCCTGCCGAATTCGCTCGTGCAGTTGCATGAGTTCGGGAAGGTCACCCGTAGAACCGGGCATCTCCTCTGCAGGATGACCTGTGAGCATACCTACAGACATTACTCTGTTAGTCAACTTCCTCGCCGAACTCTTTTTTCAAAGTTCGTTCAAGCACTTACTAAATATGCCGTGTCGAAGCCGCTGATTCTCCTTCGTGGAGTCCGACAGCTGGCCACGAACATCTTTAAGTTCGACGTCCAGCCTGGTGTTGGCATCCTGAAGATCATTCTTCTCTCGCCTCACCTTTGTCAACGTATTCTCACCGGCCTTTAGCTGGCGTAAGAGTTGTTGCTTTTCCGGATCGAGTCCGGCGCCATCTGCAACATGATTTGTCAGATTTGCACCCACACCACACAATACTAATCTTTCGAAGTGTATCTTACCTGAGGGGGTCTCTTTGGACTCCCCTACTGCGGTAGTGCGGCCTCTAGTTGGGCCTTGCACTTTTCTAGCTCCTGGGACAGTACATTATTCTTCTCTGTAAGAACCTGAATATTAAATGATCCTTAAATCAGTTGCTCTAACTGTTTCAAGTCTCGGGGGCTACGGGTAATATATATTTGACCAAAATTTTCTTACCCGTATGTCTTTTACATACTGCTCCGTGGCTCTGGCTAAACCATTTTGAGCGGCACGGAGGTACGCATCTCCCGAATTAAAGGCATCTAAAGCCTCTTGGGAGAAACAAGTGTCGCGTAGAACTGTCCGGCAACGCCTGTGGTTCATGGCACTCTCCACTTCAGAATTTGTGGCAGACAGCCTGTCCGCATCCTCTGTCGGAGGAGCATCCTGTGCGCGCCTTGTGCTCGCCTCCGCTTCCTGGCCAGACGTTGGAGCCTGGCTGGTGGAGGCGCGATTGGCAACCTCTCCGAATATAGTCCGACGAGGTCTCTTCGTTCTGAAGATAGCACGAACGTTAATATGCCCGGACAGAATAACACCAGGGAAGCAGAGGGTGCGCTATACCTTTGCACCGGCATCTCAGTCCGGACTACATTCCTTTTTTCCCCACGGGGCCCTGCGGCCCCTCGTTGGCTAGCCGCCGCAGGTTCGGCCTCCTGCCTCGGAAATCTCCCCTGGAAAACATGGTTGTCGTCAGAAACACTGGAATACGTGAGAGTGGAATCTCTCTCAAGGGAATGAGACTCCGGTTTCTGTCACCTGGGAGGCCGGGATTAACCTTGGGTAATCAGCCGTGATGGCTACCAAGGTATTGTCCTTGCTTAGCTGATGGAACACCCCGTCAATAAGCTCCACCGATATGTCCGGATCCTCTTCGGAGTCCGGATCGAGGGACCGTTCTGGGTCCTCGGGTTGTGGAGGGCGATTGTTTATATCCTTTACCACCTGTCGCAGTTCCTGCATTGAAGTCGTTAGACTACATATCTAACCGTGGGAGTACAAAACAAACGGGCAAGCGCAGTTGTTCACTTACCCAACTTGGAGGAACGTACATAGTAAATCCAGCCTGCGGGTTGACGCGGAGGAATTCCTCCTTTTCTCCCTTGTACAAAGAGGATAAGATCTTTACTAGGGCGGCAGCTGAAGCCGGCCCCTTACGACCGTAACGGGTGGCGTCATCCTCCCCGTTGAAATCCCACATGGGGTGGCCTCTATATTGAAGTGGCTGCACCCCCCGCATAATGCATGCGGCCATGACTCCAATCATGGTTAGTCCGGAATGAGCCAACAGTGTTATCTGGCCCATCAGGTAAAGGACGTCTCTGTCGCTCTCTCTCGGAGAGCTCCACGGACGCCAGCTCAAGCGTTTCTTCAATGGAGCACTGTTGAACTCAGGGAGACCGACCCGGATAGGGTCCGGTAGCGGGACGTCATCTATATAAAACCATTCCGAAGGCCAGTCCTCGGACGCCTTCTTTGGGGTTCCGGATAGGTATCCGGTCCCGGCGATGCGCCATACTTCGGCTCCGCCCACTTGGTATATAGACCCCTCTTTATAACGGGGCACCAGGCAGAATAACCTCTTCCACAGCGCGAAATGATCCTCAACGCCTAAAAATAGCTCGCAAAGGGCGACGAAACCCGCAATATGCAATACGGAGGCGGGCGTGAGGTTGTGCAGCTGGAGGCCGTAGAACTCCAGAAGCCCGCGGAGAAATGGGTGAATTGGAAATCCCAGTCCCCTTATTAGATAGGGGACGAGGCACACCCGCTCTCCTTTAGAAGGATTGGGGGTGCTCTCCGCTTGTTTTCCGCCATTATAGGTGGCGAGACCGGCTCGGACCGGGACCATGTATGCCTGAGGGAGAAATCCCTTGGCCTGAAGTGACGCTAACTCGCTATGCGGGATGGAACAACTCTCCCAGTCCCCGGGTTTGGGACCGGAGGGGCGAGGGGAGGAGCTGCGACGGCTGGTCATGTTGGAATTGACCTTTGCTGGAAGCGCTCTGATGATAACTCGCGGAAAGGAGAAGATGTGGTTTGGACCTAAATCCCCATCCCGTTAAATAGGCGGCTCGTTTATACGGCTAGGGGTGTGGATGTAAAAACACCCCGGCTTTTCACATTCGTTTGAACATGTGGAAGACGGCCATTATTGGGCGTGGAAGCGAGGAGCACTACATTACAAAAATCGGACATTATTCCTACAGGTACACAAGATTTGGAGAGGAACCCGCCTTGCAATGCCGAACAATCTCCGCGCCGGACTCATCGTCATTGAAGCCTGGTTCGGGGGCTACTGAGGGAGTCCTGGATTAGGGGGTGTTCGGGTAGCCGGACTATACCTTCAGCTGGACTCCTGGACTATGAAGATACAAGATTGAAGACTTCGTCCCGTGTCCGGATGGGATTTTCCTTGGCGTGGAAGGCAAGCTTGGCGATGCGGATATTCAAGATCTCCTACCATTGTAACCGACTCTATGTAACCCTAACCCTATCTGGTGTCTATATAAACCGGAGGGTTGTAGTCCGTAGGCAATCAACTCCATACACAACAATCATACCATAGGCTAGCTTCTAGGGTTTAGCCTCCTTGATCTCGTGGTAGATCTAATCTTGTACTACCCATATCATCAATATTAATCAAGCAGGAATAGGGTATTACCTCCATCGAGAGGGCCCAAACCTGGGTAAAAAACATCTTGTCCCTTGTCTCATGTTACCATCCGGCCTTGACGCACAGTTCGGGACCCCCTACCCGAGATCCGCCGGTTTTGACACCGACAGCAACTTATTTGGGGCACTGTCATCTAGGTCATATTGGTTTAAAGCGCATTAAGAAACTCCATGCTGATGGACTTTTGGAATCACTTGATGCTTGCGAACCATGCCTCATGGGCAAGATGACTAAGACTCCATTCTTCGGAACAATGGAAAGAGCAACAGACTTGTTGGGAATAATACATACTGATGTATGCGGTCCGATGAGTGTTGAGGCTCGCATCGGGTATTGTTATTTTCTAACCTTCACAGATGATTTGAGCAGATATGGGTATATCTACTTGATGAACATAAGTCTGAAACATTTGAAAAGTTCAAAGAATTTCAGAGTGAAGTGGAAAATCAACGTAACAAGAAAATAAAGTTTCTACGATCTGATCGTGGAGGTGAATATTTGAGTTACGAGTTTGGTCTTCATTTGAAACAATGTGGAATAGTTTCACAACTCACGCCGCCTGGAACACCACAGTGTAATGGTGTGTCCGAACGTCGTAATCGTACTTTATTAGATATGGTGTGATCTATGATGTCTCTTACTGATTTACCGCTATCATTTTGGGGTTATGCTTTAGAGATGGTGATACGTCTCTGTCGTATCTATAATTTTTGATTGTTCCATGCCAATATTCTACAACTTTCATATACTTTTGGCAACTTTTTATACTATTTTTGGGACTAACATATTCATCCAGTGCCCAGTGCCAGTTCCTGTTTGTTGCATGTTTTTTGTTTCGCAGAATATCATATCAAACGGGGTCCAAACGGGATAAAAATTGATGGAGATTTTTTTGGAATATATATATATATATATTATTTTTGGGAAGAAAAATCCACGCGAGACGGTGCCCGAGGGAGGCACGAGGCAGGGGGGCGCGCCCCACCCCCCTGGGTGCGCCCCTGACCCTCGTGGCCACCCCGTAAGGCAGTTGATGCCCTTCTTTCACCACAAGAAAGCTAATATCCGGATAGAGATCGTGTTAAAATTTCAGCCCAATCGGAGTTACGGATCTCCGGGGATATAAGAAACGGTGAAAGGGTAGAATCTGGGAACGCAGAAACAGAGAGAGACAGAGAGACAGATCCAATCTCGGAGGGGCTCTCACCCCTCCCACGTAATGGAGACCAAGGACCAGAGGGGAAACCCTTCTCCCATCTAGGGAGGAGGTCAAGGAAGAAGAAGAAGGAGGGGGGCTCTCTCCCCCTCGCTTCCAGTGGCACCGGAGTGCCACCGGGGGCCATCATCATCACCGCAATCTTCACCAACAACTTCACCGCCGTCATCACCAACTCTTCCCCCCTCTATGCAGCAGTGTAACCTCTCTTTTACCCACTTTAATATCTACTTAAACATGGTGCTCAACGCTATATATTATTTCCCAATGATGTATGGCTATCCTATGATGTTTGAGTAGATCCGTTTTGTCCTATGGGTTAATTGATGATGTGATTGGTTTGAGTTGCATGTTTTATTATTGGTGTTGTCCTATGGTGCTCTCCGTGTCGCACAAGCGTGAGGGATTCCCACTGTAGGGTTTGCAATATGTTCATGATTTGCTTATGGTGGGTGGTGTGAGTGACAGAAGCACAGACCCGAGTAAGTAGGTTGTTTGCGTATGGGATAAAGAGGACTTGATACTTTAATGCTATGGTTGGGTTTTACCTTAATGATCTTTAGTAGTTGAGGATGCTTGCTAGAGTTCCAATCATAAGTGCATATGATCCAGGTAGAGAAAGTATGTTATGTTATGCCTCTCCCTCATATAAAATTGCAATAATGATTACCGGTCTAGTTATCGATTGCCTAGGGACAAATAACTTTCTCGTAACAAAAAGCTCTTTACTAAAACTAACTTAGTTGTGTATTTATCTAAACAGCCCCTACTTTTTATTTACTTGCTCTTTATTATCTTTTAAACCTATCCAACAACACCTACATAGTACTTCTAGTTTCATACTTGTTCTAGGTAAAGCGAACATCAAGCGTGCATAGAGTTGTATCGGTGGTCGATAGAACTTGAGGGAATATTTGTTCTGCCTTTAGCTCCTCGTTGGGTTCGACACTCTTACTTATCGAAAACAGTTGCGATCCCCTATACTTGTGGGTTATCAAGACCTTTTTCTAGCGTCGTTGCCGGGGAGGAATAGCATGGGGTGAATATTCTCGTGTGTGCTTGTTTGCTTTATGACTAAGTAATTTTTATTTGCTGTTCTTAGTTGTTTTCTATCTTTAGTTATGGGTAGGAAACGCAAAATACCAAAAAAATAGTTGTACCTACTGAACCAATGGTTGAAGAACCACTCAAAATCTATCACACTCTTGAAGCTTATTACTTAGATCATCTTTGATCCCTATGTGCTCGTGCTGAAACCCCAACTAGCTTAGTTGAGGGCAAATCTTTAGATGGGCATGCTTGTTATGTGCGACACCGTATATCTGAAAAAGGGAAACTTTTACTGGGTCAAATTCATCGTTTGCAATGCTATGCTTGGAATTTATGTGAAATATATGATTTTACTTGTTGTTCTGAAAACCCTAAGAAACATCTCCCCTATAAATGTGAGTTTAGTGATAATGGAATTGTATCTTCGTATGCTAAGGGTGTTTATAATTACTATGATGTTCAACAAATTGAAGAATTTGTTGCTTTTAAGGGTGCTTACGAAATTGATTCTTTGATTGAAAAGTATGATGCTACTCTTTACAAATCTGAAAATTTTGCCATACTTAAATATTGTTATGATAATTATACTTCTAATGCCTATGTTGAACCATATATTGAGGACTACTCCGCTGTCCAAGAAGAGACTACTATTTTGCAGGAGTCTATGGAAGAAGAAATTGATGAAACTGTGAGCTCATTGGATGAAAAAGATGAGGAGGAGAGCGAAGAACAAAAGGAGGAAGAGCGGATTAGCTACCCGTGCCCATCTTCTAATGAGAGTAACTCTTCAACTCATACATTGTTTAATTTCTCTTCGTGCTTACCGAAGGATGATTGCTATGATGATTGTTACGATCCCGTTGACTCTCTTGAAATATCCCTTTTTGATTATGCTTGCTATGCTTGTGGCCAAGATGCCAATATAAATTATGCTTATGGAGATGAACTTGCTATATTTCCTTATGTTAAACATGAAATTGTTGATATTGCACCCACACATGATAGTCCTTTTATCTTTTTGAATTCTCCAAACTATACTATATCGGAGAAGTTTGTGCTTATTAAGGATTATATTGATGGGTTGCCTTTTACTACTACACATGATGATTTTGATAGATATAATATGCATGTGCTTGCTGCTCCTACTTGCAATTATTATGAGATAGGAACTATATCTCCACCTCTCTATGTTTCCAATACGATAAAATTGCAAGAAACTGTTTATACTATGCATTGGCCTTTACTATGTGTGCATGAATTGTTCTTTTATGACATGCCGATGCATAGGAAGAGAGTTAGAGTTAGTTGTTACATGATATATGTTACTTTGTGCTCACTACTAAATAACAAATCATTGTTAATTAAAATTGGCTTTGATATACCTTGGGATCCGGGTGGATTCACTACTTGAGCACTATATGCCTAGCTTAATGGCTTTAAACAAAGCGCTGCCAGGGAGACAACCCGGAAGTTTTAGAGAGTCATTTACTTCTGTTGAGTGCTTTTATATAGTTTAAAAACAAAAAAAATAAAGAGGGGAACCCAAAACTTTTTCAAAAAGGAAAACGAAAGTGAGAAAGACGAGCATTGTTGAAGTAGGAGCTAGCCTTGAACTTTGTTCATGCTCACGGAAACTTTGTGAATCTTGATTACAGGAACTTTTCAAAAAATAATTATCCCCTTGTACAATTCCATTGTATTATAAAAATAATGTGCCAAGGTTTGCCTTTAGGATGTTTACAATGCTTGTTGGTTTGTACGGTGCAGGACATAAACTTTGGCTGTAGTGCGCGATTTTACATTTTTAGCTGGAACGTCAATGGTTCTGATTATTTTTGCACTGTCTTTATATACAAATTTTTTATTTTTCCTAATTTTGGTAGAATTTTTAAAGTATCAAAAGTATGGTGAATGTTCAGATTGTTATAGACTGTTCTGTTTTAGAAAGATTCTGTTTTTGATGCATAGTTTGCTTGTTTTGATGAAACTATCGATTCATATCAGTGGATTAAGCCATGAAAAAGTTATATTAAAGTAGACACAATGAAAAAACAAAATATGAATTGGTTTACAACAGTACTTAGAGTAGTGATTTGCTTTATTATACTAACGGATCTTACCGAGTTTTCTGTTGAAGTTTTGTGTGGATGAAGTGTTTGATGATCGAGAAGGTCTCGATGTAAGAAGAAGGAAGAGAGGCAAGAGCTCAAGATAATTGGGGATGCCCAAGGCACCACAAGTAAATATTCAAGGAGACTCAATCATCTAAGCTTGGGGATGCCCCGGAAGGCATCCCCTCTTTCTTCAACAAGTATCAGTATGTTTTCGGATTCGTTTCATTCATGTGATATGTGTAAATCTTCGAGTGTCTTTGCATTTAGTTTTCATTTTTTTTCTTTTATGCACCATGCTGGTATGAGATAGTCCTCGGTTGATTTATAGAATGCTCTATGCACTTCACTTATATCTTTTGAGTATGGCTTTGTAGAATGCTTCATGTGCTTCACTTATATCATTTGAAGTTTGGATTGCCTGTCTCTCTTTACATAAAAAACGCCATTTGTAGAATGCTCTTTTGCTCCACTTATATTTGTTAGAGCGTGGGCATATCTTTTGTAGAAAGAATTAAACTCTCTTGCTTCACTTATATCTATTTAGAGAGATGATAGGAATTGGTCATTCACATGGTTAGTCATAAAATCCTACATAAAACTTGTAGATCACTGAATATGATATGTTTGATTCCTTGCAATAGTTTTGCGATATAAAGATGGTGATATTAGAGTCATGCTAGTGGGTGGTTGTGGATTGTAGAAATACTTGTGTTGGAGTTTGTGATTCCCGTAGCATGCACGTATGGTGAACCGTTATGTGATGAAGTCGGAGCATGATTTATTTATTGATTGTCTTCCTTATGAGTGGCGGTCGAGGACGAGCGATGGTCTTTTCCTACCAAACTATCCCCCTAGGAGCATGCGCTTAGTACTTTGTTTCGATAGCTAATAGACTTTTGCAATAAGTATGTGAGTTCTTTATGGCTAATGTTGAGTCCATGGATTATACGCACTCTCACCCTTCCACCATTGCTAGCCTCTCTAGTAACGCGCAACTTTCGCCGGTACCATAAACCCACCATATACCTTCCTCAAAACAGCCACCATACCTACCTATCATGGCATTTACATAGCCATTCCGAGATATATTGCCATGCAACTTCCATCATCATCATATACATGACTTGAGCATTCATTGTCATATTGCTTTGCATGATCGTAAGATAGCTAGCATGATGTTTTCATGGCTTATCCATTTTTTGATGTCATGGCTACGCTAGATCATTGCACATCCCGGTACACTGCCGGAGGCATTCATATAGAGTCATATCTTTGTTCTAGTATCGAGTTGTAATATTGAGTTGTAAGTAAATAAAAGTGTGATGATCATCATTATTAGAGCATTGTCCCAGTGAGGAAAGGATGATGGAGACTATGATTCCCCCACAAGTCGGGATGAGACTCCGGACTTTAAAAATAAATAAAAGAGGCCAAAGAAGCCCAAATAAAAAAAGAGGCCAAAGAAGCCCACAAAAAAAAGGAGAGAAAAGGAGAGAAGGGGCAATGTTACTATCCTTTTACCACACTTGTGCTTCAAAGTAGCACCATGTTCTTCATATAGAGAGGCTCTTGAGTTATCACTTTCATATACTAGTGGGAATTTTCATTATAGAACTTGGCCTGTATATTCCGATGATGGGCTTCCTCAAACGCCCGAGGTCTTCATGAGCAAGCAAGTTGGATGCACACCCACTTAGTTTTCAGTCTGAGCTTTCATACACTTATAGCTCTAGTGCATCCGTTGCATGGCAATCCCTACTCACTCACATTGATATCTATTGATGGGAATCTCCATAGCCCGTTGATATGCCTAGTTGATGTGAGACTATCTTCTCCTTTTTGTCTTCTCCACAACCACCATTCTATTCCACCTATAGTGCTATGTCCATGGCTCACGCTCATGTATTGCGTGAAAGTTGAAAAGGTTTGAGAACGTCAAAAGTATGAAACAATTGCTTGGCTTGTCATCGGGGTTGTGCATGATGTGAATATTTTGTGTGGTGAAGATGGAGCATAGCCAGACTATATGATTTTGTAGTGATAACTTTCGTTGGCCATGTTATTTTGAAAAGACATGATTGCTTTATTAGTGGGCTTGAAGTATTATTGTTTTTATGTCAAATGATAGACTATTGCTTTGAATCACTCGTGTCTTAATATTCATGCCATGATTAGATATGTGATCAAGATTATGCTAGGTAGCATTCCACATCAAAAATTATATTTTTTATCATTTACCTACTCGAGGACGAGCAGGAATTAAGCTTGGGGATACTGATACGTCTCTCTCGTATCTATAATTTTTTATTGTTCCATGCCAATATTCTACAACTTTCATATACTTTTGGCAACTTTTTATACTATTTTTGGGACTAACATATTCATCCATTGCCCAGTGTCAGTTCCTGTTTGTTGCATGTTTTTTGTTTCGCAGAATATCCATATGAAACGGAGTCCAAACGGGATAAAAACTGACGGAGATTTTTTTGGAATATATATGATTTTTGGGAAGAAAAATCCATGCGAGACGGTGCCCGAGGGAGGCACGAGGCAGGGGGGCGCCCCACCCCCTGGGCGCGCCCCTGACCCTCGTGGCCACCCCGTAAGGCGGTTGATGCCCTTCTTTCGCCGCAAGAAAGCTAATATCCGGATAGAGATCGTGTTAAAATTTCAGCCCAATCGGAGTTACAGATCTACGGAAATATAAGAAATGGTGAAAGGGAGAATCTAGGAACACAGAAACAGAGAGAGAGAGAGAGAGAGAGAGAGAGAGAGAGAGAGAGATCCAATCTCGGAGGGGCTCTCGCCCCTCCCACGTCATGGAGACCAAGGACCAGAGGGGAAACCCTTCTCCCATCTAGGGAGGAGTTCAAGGAAGAAGAAGATGGAGGGGGGCTCTCTCCCCCTCGCTTCCGGTGGCACCGGAGTGCCGCCGGGGACCATCATCATCACCGCAATCTTCACCAACAACTTCACCGCCATCATCACCAACTCTTCCCCCCTCTATGCAGCAGTGTAACCTCTATTTTACTCACTGTAATCTCTACTTAAACATGGTGCTCAATGCTATATATTATTTCCCAATGATGTATGGCTATCCTATGATGTTTGAGTAGATCCGTTTTGTCCTATGGGTTAATTGATGATCATGATTGGTTTGAGTTGCATGTTTTATTATTGGTGTTGTCCTATGGTGCTCTCCGTGTCGCGCAAGCGTGAGGGATTCCCGCTATAGGGTTTGCAATATGTTCATGATTTGCTTATGGTGGGTGGCGTGAGTGACAGAAGCACAGACCCGAGTAAGTAGGTTGTTTGCGTATGGGATAAAGAGGACTTGATACTTTAATGCTATGGTTGGGTTTTACCTTAATGATCTTTAGTAGTTGAGGATGCTTTCTAGAGTTCCAATCATAAGTGCATATGATCCAAGTAGAGAAAGTATGTTAGCTTATGCCTCTTCCTCATATAAAATTGCAATAATGATTACCGGTCTAGTTATCGATTGCCTAGGGACAAATAACTTTCTCGTAACAAAAAGCTCTTTACTAAAACTAACTTAGTTGTGTCTTTATCTAAACAGCCCCTACTTTTTATTTACTTGCTATTTATTATCTTGTAAACCTATCCAACAACACCTACATAGTATTTCTAGTTTCATACTTGTTCTAGGTAAAGCGAACATCAAGCGTGCATAGAGTTGTATCGGTGGTCGATAGAACTTGAGGGAATATTTGTTCTGCCTTTAGCTCCTCGTTGGGTTTGACACTCTTACTTATCAAAAACTATTGCGATCCCCTATACTTGTGGGTTATCAGACGGCTACATTCACGTTAAATATGGAACCATCTAAATCCGTTGAGACGACACCATACGAACTGTGGTTTGGCAACAAACCCAAGTTGTCGTTTCTTAAAGTTTGGGGCTGCGATGCTTATGCGAAAAAGCTTCAACCTGATAAGCTCGAACCCAAATCGGAGAAATGTGTCTTCATAGGATACCCAAAGGAGACTGTTGGGTACACCTTCTATCACAGATCTGAAGGCAAAATATTCGTTGCTAAGAATGGATCCTTTCTAGAGAAGGAGTTTCTCTCGAAAGAAGTGAGTGGGAGGAAAGTAGAACTTGATGAGGTCATTGTACCTTCTCCCGAATTGGAAAGTAGTTAATCACAGAAGTCAGTTTCGGTGATTCCTACACCAATTAGTGAGGAAGCTAGTGATGATGATCATGAAACTTCTGATCAAGTTACTACCGAACCTCATAGGTCAACCAGAGTAAGATCCGCACCAGAGTGGTACGGTAATCCTGTTCTGGAGGTCATGTTACTTGACCATGATGAACCTACGAACTATGAGGAAGCGATGATGAGCCTAGATTCCATGAAATGGGTTGAGGCCATGAAATTTGAGATGGGATCCATGTATGAGAACAAAGTGTGGACTTTGGTTGACTTGCCCGGTGATGGGCAAGTAATAGAAAATAAATGGATCTTCAAGAAGAAGACTAACGCTGACGGTAATGTTACTGTTTACAAAGCTCGACTTGTTGCGATAGGTTTTCGACAAGTTCAAGGAGTTGACTACGATGAGACCTTCTCGCCCGTAGAGATGCTTAAGTCTGTCCAAATCATGTTAGCAATTGTCGCATTTTATGATTATGAAATTTCGCAAATGGATGTCAAAACTGTATTCCTTAATGGATATCTTAAAGAAGAGTTGTATATGATGCAACCAGAAGGTTTTGTCGATCCAAAAGGTGCTAACAAAGTGTGCAAACTCCAGTGATCCATTTATGGACTGGTGCAAGCCTCTCGGAGTTGGAATATACGCTTTGATTGTGTGATCAAAGCATATGGTTTTATACAGACTTTTGGAGAAGCCTGTATTTACAAGAAAGTGAGTGGGAGCTCTGTAGCATTTCTTATATTATATGTGGACGGCATATTGTTGATTGGAAATGATACTGAATTTCTGAATAGCATAAAAGGATACTTGAATAAGAATTTTTCAATGAAAGACCTCGGTGAAGCTGCTTATATATTGGGCATCAAGATCTATAGAGATAGATCAAGACGCTTAATTGGACTTTCAAAAGGCACATACCTTGATAAATTTTTGAAGAAGTTCAAAATGGATCGGTCGAAGAAAGGGTTCTTGCCTATGTTACAAGGTGTGAAGTTGAGTCAGACTCAATGCCCGACCATTGCAGGAGATAGAGATAAAATGAAAGTCATTCCCTATGCCTCAGCCATAGGTTCTATCATGTATGAAATGTTGTGTACCATACCTTATGTGTGCCTTGCTATTATTTTAGTAGGGAGGTACCAAAGTAATTCAGAAGAGGATCACTGGACAACAGTCAAGAACATCCTGAAATACATAAAAAGGACTAAGGATATGTTTCTCGTTTACGGAGGTGACAAAGAGCTCGTCGTAAATGGTTACATCGATGCAAGCTTTGACACTGATCCGGATGACTCTAAGTCACAAGACGTATATGTATTTATATTGAATGGTGGAGCTTTCAGTTGGTGCAGTTCCAAGCAGAGCGTCGTGGCGGGATCTACGTGTGAAGCGGAGTACATAGTTGCTTCAGAAGCAGCAAATGAAGGAGTCTAGATGAAGGAGTTCATATCCGACCTAGGTGTCATACCTAGTGCATCGGGTCCAATGAAAATCTTTTGTCACAATACTGGAGCAATTGCCTTGGCGAAGGAATCCAGATTTCACAAGAGAACCAAACACATCAAGAGATGCTTCAATTCCATCCGCGATCAAGTCAAGGAGGGAGACATAGAGATTTGCAAGATACATACGGATCTGAATGTTGCAGACCCGTTGACTAATCCTTTCTCACAAGCAAAACATGATCAGCACCAAGACTCCATGGGTGTTAGAATCATTACTATGTAATCTAGATTATTGACTCTAGTGCAAGTGGGAGACTGAAGGAAATATGCCCTAGAGGCAATAATAAAGTTGTTATTTATATTTCCTTATATCATGATAAATGTTTTTTATTCATGCTAGAATTGTATTAACCAAAAACTTAGTACATGTGTGAATACATAGACAAACAGAGTGTCCCTAGTATGCCTCTACTAGACTAGCTCGTTAATCAAAGATGGTGTAGTTTCGTGACCATAGACATGTGTTGTCATTTGATGAATGGGATCATATCATTAGAGAATGATGTGATGGACAAGACCCATCCGTTAGCTTAGCATAATGATCGTTTAGTTTTATTGCTATTGCGTTCTTCATGACTTATACATGTTCCTCTGACTATGAGATTATGCAACTCCCGAATACCGGAGGAATACCTTGTGTGCTATCAAACGTCACATTGTAACTGGGTTATTATAAAGATGCTCTACAGATGTCTCCGATGGTGTTTGTTGAGTTGGCAGAGATCGAGATTAGGATTTGTCACTCTGTGTATCAAAGAGGTATCTCTGGGCCCTCTCGGTAATGCACATCACTATGAGCCTTGCAAGCAATGTGTGTAATGAGTTAGCTAGCCACGGGATGATGCATTACGGAACGAGTAAAGAGACTTGCCAGTAACGAGATTGAACTAGGTATGATGATACAGACGATCGAATCTCGGGCAAGTAACATACCGATGACAGGAACAACGTATGTTGTTATACGGTTTGACCGATAAAGATCTTCATAGAATATGTAGGAGCCAATATGAGCATACAGGTTTCGCTATTGGCTATTGACCGAAGATGTGTCTCCGTCATGTCTACATAGTTCTCGAACCCATAGGGTCCGCACGCTTAATGTTCGATGACGATTTGAGTTATGTGTTTTGATGAACCGAAGTTTGTTCGGAGTCCCAGATGAGATCGCGGACATGACGAGGAGTCTCGAAATGGTCTAGACATAAAGATTGATATATTGGAAGGTTATGTTTGGACATCGGAATAGTTTATCAATAACCAATAGCAGAACCTGGATGCTCGTATTGGTTCCCACATATTCTACGAAGATCTTTATCGGTCGAACCGTAATGACAACATATGTTATTCCCTTTGTCATCGGTATGTTACTTGCCCGAGATTCGATCGTTGGTATCTTCATACCTAGTTCAATCTCGTTACCGGCAAGTCTCTTTACTCGTTCCGTAATACATCATCCTGTAACTAACTCATTAGTCACTTGCTTGCAAGGCTTCTTATGGTGTGCATTACCGAGAGGGCCCAGAGATACCTCTCTGATGCTCGGAGTGACAAATCCTAATCTCGATCTATGCCAACCCAACAAACACCTTCGTAGATACCTGTAGAGCATCTTTACAATCACCCAGTTACATTGTGACGTTTGATAGCACACAAGGTATTCCTCCGGTATCCGGGAGTTGCATAATCTCATAGTCAAAGGAATATGTATTTGACATGAAGAAAGCAATAGCAATAAAACTGAATGATAAATATGCTAAGCTGACAAATGAGTCTTGTTCATCACATCATTCTCCTAATGGTGTAATCCCGTTCATCAAATGACAACACATGTCTATGGTTTGGAAACTTAACCATCTTTGATTAACGAGCTATTCTAGTAGAGGTTACCAGGGACACAGTGTTTTATCTATGTATCCATGCATGTATCAAGTTTTCGGTTAATACAATTCTAGCATGAATAGTAAACATTTATCATGATATAAATAACAACTTTATTATTGCCCCAAGGGCATATTTCCTTCAATTGGATGGGGTCTAAGTGACCTTAGCTCAAGGGGAATAAGGTGAATACTTAGTGTCATCTGAGTTCAATCTCAGCCTCCCTAACCAGACGTATAGCTGATGCAATAACTTGAACTACTCAAACAAATCATCATGTCATCACTGAGCTATCCTAGTTTCATATTCCTCAACCATTTACTTTTAGTACGTCCGCATTGTGAAGACTTTCATCTGGATGCCTTTCATTCCTTCAGCTCATCATGTTTACATTTTATTGTATGTATGATTGCATGTTCGTCATCTGCATCTATCATGTGTGCATGTCTTGCTTTACTGTGATGATCTAGTTTCTCTTCTGTTTCAATATCGTTACTTTGCTATTCGTCAAA
>NC_041380.1:471023250-471090966 GCF_002162155.2 Triticum dicoccoides | reverse complement strand
CTTTCACAAACCTCTTTTTTACCTGCAAGACCGTTTGTTCGTGCCAAATTTTCTTGCACCACGATGAACTTGTCAAACGGCTCGCCCTTCTTTTCGGCCGGGTCTGCGATTGCTAGTTATTAACATCTAAGTGTGCATCTGTTGGGTGCCCACCACCACACCACCAGCTAGGTGTCATCTACTTGCCCGCCTTCATAGTCGTCGTTGTCGTGTATCATATTCATTAGCGCCTCATCATCATCCACTCATCGCGCTCGACTGAAACATCCCAGCAAACAAAGACCATGCACCGATGGGCGTGGAGGCTGGACAAGCACCGACGACTATGACTCCATAAAGTTGTACTCCCCATTGAGGTCGATATTGTACGGGACGCGAGGGCTGGTGGTGACGGTAGGGGTTGCGGACCGGACTACGTGGCGGCGAAGTAGTATGGCGGAATCATCTGTGCCGACCAGGGTGAAGGCGATTGCACGACTGACGACTGACACCCGACGAATCGCATGCTTTGCCGGGCGAAGAACTGGGTGACCAGCCACCATCAAAGCATCCTTTGTCTACCTCTGTTTGCGGCAACGGGTGGTGTGTGTCGTCGTGTTGGCCTTGCGGGCAGGCACCACCAATAGGTCCTTCGTATCTTGACCCGACAAAACTACGGACATCTCCATCACCACCTCCTTCGGCTCCATCACGGCGGCGGACTGTGAAACGGGCGGGAACCGGGGTGGGTGGTGACGGTGATCGAAGCAGAGGCGATGGGAAAGTGCGGGCATTCACGCGAAAATGTCCAAATGCGCAGGCTCCGCCTCGCTTTTGTCTTGGCAGGGTGTGTCGAAGTGCGACGGCCTCCTCTAGGTTTGCTTCCGGTTTTATGGTTATTCCGACGCACGAACTAGTCCATGGACATTTGATGGACGACGTTGAAGGGCACAAATTGTCCAAACAGCATGGTCCAAATGTTTACACACAAGTATGGTCCAAATATACCCTTAAAAAGTATGGTCCAAATGTTTACACACAATTTGATGGACGGGCGTTGCAGTTGCCCTGACGAAAGGAGAGGAGAGTGTGAATTTTGAATTTCGAAATCCCCACCTCCTCCTCCCCTATCGTCCCTTCTCAGTTCTCAGGAAAGCCAAGCTGCGGCTGCGAGTGCCAGCGAGCCTCGGGAAAAACCAACGTCAATGGGTGGTGACAGTGGGTTGGACAGACTTCAACGGATATGTTTGACTAGCTACTCCCAGGTCAAGTCTTTGTTACGACCACCAGTGGTGCGCAGAAATATTTGAAAAAAATCACACACGCATTATTTGAATGTTATTTACCACCTCAAAATGTTTCAAAACATAATATTGTTATCATCATAGTACTGTACAGAAAAAACAAACAGCAGGGGGCTGAAAAGGAAAAAAATCAAATATGTAGAAACACGTTGGAACTTCTTGTTTTTTGCAGGTCGCATTCCATTGAATTATTTCATGAAGCTTTATGAGATCAATCTTACCTCGCAAACTTGCTACAACAATCGTCCCTCGGCCAAGAAAACGAAAGAACCTTTTTGATGAAAAATCACGAACTCAAACTAATACTTCTCTAGAGGGGCCCCAATCCACTCAAGAGCTTAAGTAGGATTCATGGTATACCCTATATACCCCCTAGTCGGGTCACGAGTCAGATTCCATCTGCTTAAGATAGCTAGATGCCATCAAAACTTACCTGTTATTAGCTCACCCACCACAAAGTTGAAACCTCTTGGGGGTGGAGTACCATTTTACTCCTCCTTTTCCTGTAGGCAAAGTACTCCATGGACTTGGCAATCGAGGTCTTCGTGATCCTAGAACGTTCGTGGATTGACGCCTTCTTCAATATGGAGTAGGATGGCACCAACTATAAGATGAAATATGTCATGAAACCTCCTTGAGTTTGCAATCTCCTAGACTCACTCCCTGTAGTATCAAGTTTTGCTTCATCGCTTTACTCTTTGTTAGACTTGTATGTGCAGGGTGTTCTAGGCATCGCTAGGTAAGCTTAAAATTGTTAAGAATTATAATTCAGAACATCATCTAGGTTCTGGTAGCAATAGTTCTAATAGTTCATTCATCAACACCACCCCTCTACATCTAGCTTATGTGCCAACAATGGTGGGGTGAGCGAGGTCGAATGCGCGACAATGGTTGTGTTAGTCGCCGACAATGGTTCTAATAGTTCTAATAGTTCATTCACCAACATCTACCTGCTATGGCAACAATGGCGGGGTGAGCGAGGTCGGAGGCACGGCAATTGTTGTGTTAGTCGGCTCTTCTTCGGCGTGTTCGTGGGATTGCCTTGGTCTGTTTGTTGCTACGAAGTCGGAGCTGCGACGGCAGGGCCATGTATCAACGATAACGAGCAACATGTGGTCTATTCAGTGGTTTTCACGGCGCCAACCTTGTATAGTTCTTCTTCCTAGCTCTCATCCAGAGGAAGAGTTGCGCTGTCCTTGACGCGGATGGTTGAGTGCTAGTGCAGATCTTCATTTGTCTCCACATGACCCCTATGGTGTGCGTTGGGTTGATGCTTGTCTACGATGAAATCGGAGTCGTTTGCTCGGGGATTAGGAATGGCAATGACGTCGCTTTTGAAGAAGTGATGACGATGACACATGTGTACTAGCTCGACGAGGCCCTCTCAAAGGGGGCGTGTTGTGTTCAAAAAAAAAAGGGGGCGTGTGGGGTATACTATGTGTGCCGCTCGGCGGATTATGACGGTTTTCACCTGGTTTCTCGTTAATTAACTGGATAATTCTCTTCTGCCTTTGATTTGAAAAAAAAAACACCACCCCTCTTGTCCTACTACAATCTTCAACAACCAAGCTCCGACCGTGAGAAATGCGCCCTATAAAACCTACTCCCTCCATTCCGATTTACTCGTCATGATTTTAGTTCAATTTAAACTAAAGCCACGACTGAGTAAATCGGACCGGAGAGAGTACCACGGAGTGGCCCCTACAGCGCCACCAGGTTGAAACAATGGTCACCATGCGGGGCCCCAAGTCAGAGAGGTTGGAGAGAGCATCGACAAGCATTGATTGGACCTAGCAACCAATCGACCATGAAAACGTACAAGGAGGAACCCAAGCCATAAGTTAGGAATTCAAGGCAGTCTTCAATTCATACCAATAAGCAGAGACCACAAGGTAAATTGGAGAGATAACCTAGACCAACAACGCTAGAGAAACGAAATAAAGATGACCAAATTCTACAAGGAATTTGTTGGAGCTAAAGGGAAACAAAGGGAACTTGGGAGAAACCGATTTGGTTGCCTCCATCCCTACACTAACGCCGACTACCGCGCTTAAGATGCGTTGCAGGAAGTTGTTGCCAGCATCGAAGAGGACGAGCACATCAACAGCTATGGCGGCCACGAACAGGGCTCGCCGGAGTTTCCTCCCCGATGAGATTACCCGACAAAGTGCCATTCAGGACTAAAAAGACTACCAAGTACGACTGCAGGGGCAGGGTCCCTCCCCCTGCTCGTTGCCTGCAAAGGACACAGGAGATCTGGAAAATTTGAGATGTGTACTTCATATCATGGTTTCATTTGGGAGTGGCTATTAAATTTCCTATGAAAAATGCTAAAAAGCGTAAGCTCATAAAGATTTATTCAATCATAGTTCATGTGCTCTAGAGTCATTTGTTGGAAGGAGATAAAAATTTAGGCTGTTATTCTTCGCATCCCCCAAGTCTAAAGCGACATGATTCCATTCTGTTCATCCCAGACAAAGCACACTACTCCACTAAGCTGCAACGGAGCTTCAGGCTTAATCAGTAAGCTAAGGTGCCTTCTTTCTTAAGCAAGAGACTGCTGAATTCAGATTAAGCTTATAATGAAATGTGGGCGTAATGGGAACAGCAGAGCTGATTGAATTTGCCTTCTATCATAGCAAGGAATCAACGTGTCTTGCTTAGGACGGATGCAAAAAGATCTAGGATGCATTTTGCAAGCTAGTGGCATGTGAAGAATCTACTAACAGCAGACAGTGGCACAAGAACATATAAGAATTGACCTGTTGAAGATTTGGAACCATGAACCTGTTGAACATGAAGCATCAAACTTGCGAATCATACCACTATCAAAACGCCAATGGAATCGCACATAAATGGGAGAACAGGATTCCAAAATAATCCACCACCACTAGCCTAGAACAGAATATCAGAATCAACGCTTTCAAGCCTGGCAGACATGCAAGATAAACAATAGGCATGCAAGATCATAGATCAATCTCAAGACACCAAACTTGACTTCGATAACTTAGTCCATCCAACACATAGATAGATCTGTGTCCTCATCACAGAGAGACAACAAAATAACTTGGATCTTAACGACGAACACACCACCAGCAATTCTTCTGGAACCAAGCTCGGATCGAGCAGCAGGGGAAACGCTACGGCGACTAATACTAGTACTGATAGGTATAGGGTATGACTTGCTGCAGAATCAGGACGTAGGTAAAGGAGCGAGGGTAAACGGGGCACTCAGATCTGAAGAGCTGTGCCGCCTAGTGGGCCTTGTTGGGGCACTCGCGGGAGAAGTGGCCGGACTCGCCGCAGGAGAAGCAGCCGCCACCGCCGCCGCCGCCGCCACGGCCACCACCGCCTCCGTAGCCGCCGCCGCCGCCACCACCACCGCCCTGGGGGCAGTCCCTGGAGATGTGGCCCTCCTCGCCGCACTTGTAGCACTCGCGGCCGCCGCCGCCGCCTCCTCCATAGCCACCACCGCCGTAGCCGCCGCCACCACCGCCGCCCTGGGGGCAGTCCCTGGAGATGTGGCCCTCCTCGCCGCACTTGTAGCATCCACGGCCGCCGCCGCCACCACCGTAGCCGCCACCGCCACCGCCGTAACCGCCACCACCGCCTCCGTAGCCGCCACCGCCACCGCCGTAGCCACCGCCACCGTAGCCGCCGCGGCCCCCACGGTCACCACCGCCATCGCCAGGGCGGGAGCCGCCGGAGAGCGCTCCTCCTCCTGGTGCGGTGACGTCGGAGGCCTTGGTGCGACCGTCGTCGCCGGTGATGACCTCGAACTCGACGGTGTCGTTCTCGTTGAGGCTGCGGTAGCCGTCGGACTTGATGGCGGACTGGTGGACGAAGAGGTCCTCGCTGCCGTCCTCCGGGGAGATGAAGCCGAACCCCTTGGTGACGTTGAACCACTTCACGGTTCCCTTGACCCTCTCCCCCATCTTGCGCCGCCGAAACCGAAGGACCAAAACCCTAGCAGGAAACCCTAGATCGGTGTGGAGGCTGAAGGAGGAGGTGGGGGTCGATATAAATAGGCCTCTTAGGTGGGCTTATACAGCGGCTTTGCGGGGGGCGGGGCAAACAGTGGCCCAACCACACAGTTAAACTGGGCCTAATGGCTTCACTGCCCATAGTGGCTTTTGCCTTCTCCTTCTTTTTTTAGCAAAAAAAAAAGATCAGCTTTGCTTGTATAATACTTCCTCCGTCCTGAATTATTTGTTTTTGATTTGTCTATATAAGGATAATATCTAGACATATTTTAATGTTAGATAATTTTTAAGACACGTAATTTGGAACAGAGGTAATAACAGTACACTTGCTCAGAGAACTTGGCACGTAGCTTAACAGGCCTGCTTGGCACTTGCAAGTTGTTCATGTCCCGGTGCTCCATTTCCTACGCGTAGCGCCACGCGAGGCCTCTATGTTAACTTGTCTTTTTCATCTATTAGGGGAACGATGTTGCTTTATTGATCAACGAGGTCCATAAGAATTGTTACAATGTCATGTTGATGCGAAAGTTGTTAGGGTTGTGTCGAATATTGTGTACAAAAATAGATTACAATTGAACTCCGAGTTGTATGGTTTGTAGATAGAATATGGAGTCATGTCCTAACAAGACACTTGTATTCTAGGCCTCTTATATATATGAGGGGTTAGACATATGAGGCAGCGGCGTGTGCCGACACCCGGACGGGCGAGGTGCGACATGGTAGCGGTGTCGTGAGAGGGAGCGTCCATAGTCAAACCCGGGGATGTAGCCATGACGGTGAACCTCATTAACAAATCTAGGTGTCGTGTCTCGTATGATTGCTTGGTCCTTGGTAGATCAACTACGCGCCTTAAATTATTCTAACAAAAACCATACATGTTTGCCCACATCCAGAGATTAAAAGGAACTTAGATAAACTATCTGCTTCAGAATTTCACCTTGTAGATTTCGAACTCCTCTGATCGAGCCTGAACTTCCATGATAATAGCACCATGACTCACACTCATGCATGAGAAATACTTGCTCCGTTCATAAATATAAGTTTTTTAGAGATTATAATATGGAGTACATATATATAGTGTTACTATTCATCACCCAGTGTGCATAATACATTATTCTTCACCCGAGCTAATATTCTTCACCCAGTGTGCATAGATCAACTCTTGTAACCCATATACTCATCAAAGTCAATCAAGCAGGAAGTAGCGTATTACCTCCATCAAGAGGGCCCGAACCTAGATAAACATCATGTCCCCTGCCTCCTGTTACTGTTACCTTCGATCCTCAAACGCACAGTTCGGGACCCCCTACCCGAGATTGACCGGTTTTGACACCGACAGCGGTTCCTCATCGGCTGGGTCATCTGGTGACCTCAGTTGCAACACGACAACGATGACAACGTCAATTGACTTGCTCCTATTTCCACGCGATGGATATGACCCCTATGTGGCTCTCCGCTTCACCATCAGCCAAAATCTGGATGCATCCTATCTTTAATCCTCGTGTACTCCTCGCCCCCCTGGTAAGGTTTGATTGTGAGGTCCAATTTTTTCACAATTTAATTTCGTTCCTTGATCTCCTTTCCTAGGTTTTGCATTTGCCACCGTGATTTCCTTCTCGTACAATTTTAGTAAGACCATTGCATCGATTGATTGGTTAGGAGGAGGCCAGCATCCAACAAGACATGGTGCTACAAAATTAGCAAATCAGGTCAATGTGTTGTACCTTCGGCTATTCTTAGCTTCATTCTTTGTTGCAACTATTCATCTCCTGATTCCGTTGCTTAGTTGTGATATATTTCCATACATGTGTGTTGGGGAACGCAGTAATTTCAAAAAAAAAATCCTATGCACACGCAAGATCCATCTAGGTGATGCATAGCAACGAGAGGGGAGAGTGTTGTCTACATACCGTCGTAGACCATAAGCGGAAGCGTTATGACAATGTGGTTGATGTAGTCATACGTCTTCATGATCCGACCGATCCTAGCACCGAAGGTACGGTGAAAGGATCGATATGGTTGACTAGAGGCGGGTGAATAGGCAACTAACAATTTTTAGCTTTTCTTTAGCAATTTAAACTTTGCATCAAAGTAGGTTGTCTAGATATGCAACTAGATGAGCAACCTGTATGATGCAACACGAATAGGAACACAAGCAAGCAAGATATATGAAACAAATAAGCTACACAAGTAAAGGCACGAGATAACCAAGAGTGGAGACGATGGAGACGAGGATATGTTGCCGAAGTTCCTTCCCTTTGAGAGGAAGTACGTCTCCATTGGAGCGGTGTGGAGGCACAATGCTCCCCAGGAAGCCACTAGGGCCACCGTAATCTCCTCACGCCCTCACACAATGTGAGATGTCGTGATTCCACTATTGGTACCCTTGGAGACGGCGACCGAACCTTTACAAACGAGGATGGGGCAATCTCCACAACTCAATTGGAGGCTCCCAACGACACCACGAAGCTTCACCACAATGGACTATGGCTTCGCGGTGACCTCAACCGTCTAGGATGCTCAAACACCCAAGAGTAACAAGATCTGCAAGGGATTAGTAGGGGGAATCAAATATCTCTTGGTGGAAGTGTAGATCGGGGCCTTCTCAACCTCCCGAGCAAATCAACAAGTTTGGTTGGCTAGGGAGTGACATCGGGCGAAAATGGAGCTTGGAGCAATAATGGAGCTTTAATGGTGGAAGAGGTGAGTCAACGGGGAAGAAGGAGACCCTTTATATAGTGTGTGGAAAAGATCCAACCGTTACCCACCAACCAGCCCGTGGCCAGCGGTACTACCGCACCTGGCCAGCGGTACTACCGCAAGGCCGCGCGGTACTACTGCTTGCAACCAAGCGGTACTACCGCACGGCAGTGTGGTACTACCGTACCGTCCCACGGTACTGCCACGACCCCAGCATAGAAACAGACGCAAGCTGGGGGCGGTACTTCCGCACGCGCGGTACTACCGCGCCCCCCATGCGGTACTACCGCAAGGCAAAAGTCCCAGCCAGGGGGAAGGGGAACTTCCGTGCCTACTTCCGCAAATAAACGGAAGTAGCAAAAACCCGACACAGTAGTACTGCCGAGGGGCGGTACTACTGCCTGATCGCATAGCGCGGTACTACCGCACGGCAAAAGCGGTACTACCGCGGCAGGTGCGGATGTAAAAAATTACATTCGCTCCTACTATCGCAAGGGGGCGGCACTAGCCTGGTGGGCAGCGGTAGTGCGGCTCCAGGGGAGCGGTACTACCGTGAGCACCAGCGGTACTACCGCGCCACCGCGCGGTACTACCGTGGATGCCTACGGTACTACCGTTGATCCAGGAGTAGTACTACCGCAACCACAACAGCAGCCAGTCAAAGGAGGCAGGAAAAATGGAGGAAGCTCCAAGGAAGAAGGAGGGGATAAAAGGAGAAGTGTACGTGATAATTCCACCCAAACCTTTCCAACGTGGACCCCCTCTTAATAGTACGGCTTTCCTACGACTCAAATCCACCAAAAAGAAACGTAGAAAAGACGCCGTCTTCGTCAGTCTTCGAGGGGCACCCAATCGTCTTGTGCCTAGCAAAGAAGTGTCTGGAAAACTCATGACACACGATTAGTCCGCAAATGCATTGTCATCAATCACCAAAACACTTAGTGATAAATATGTCCTTACAATCTCCCCCTTTTTGGTGGATTGATGACAAAACAGGATTTGCACAAGGAAAAATACTATTAAGTAAAAGCAAACCCCTCCTCTCTATAATATAGACGGGCTCCCCCTAAATGTGTGCCACCTAGATGAGCACGAATACTAGGAACAGAGCTCCCCCTATATTATAGAGACAAGGCAAATTTATCACTAGACAAGATAGTACAAACATAAGATAACTAAGATAGATAGAATGCATATGTCTTACACCATATGGAGGATAGGTCTCGAAGGCACAAACCGAACAAAAGCAAACGAGGCAAACGAGGTCCAAACGACAAAGCAAACAAACACACCAAGCACGACACAACGCAAATCCCTACACTCTCTCCCCCTTTGGCATCGAGACGCCAAAAAGGCAGAGAGGACACCTACACACACGGGGTGGCTCAGGCAGAGAAGTCGTCCCACTGCTCCTCGTGCTCCTTGTCAGACTCAGCGGCGGGGATAGTCTCCTCGATGTCATCCTATGAACTGTTCCACTTGTAGCCCTGCTTTGACATCCAGGCAGCCTCAGGTGTGATGACGTCCTTAGACCCGCCAGACACATCCTCTCCAAAGAGCCTCATCACCTTCTTGTCATGGCGGCGACTCTCCTTGTCAGTCACGTGAGCCCTGTACTGTCCCTTCGCCTGCATGAAGAAGAGAGTCTTCATCTTGTCCTTCAGCTTCTTGGCCCATGACGGCTCAGAGGAAGAAGTGGTGGACCTAGCAGCACGGTCCTCAGCAGCAGTCTCAGCAGCAGCAGCCTCCCCCTCACCAGCAGCCCTCCTAGCAGAAGATGCCTCGGCATGAGTAGTGGTGTTGGCCCAGTTGGGCTTGACGCGGAGGCTGATGGACTCATGGCGAATCCAGTCTGGAGCAAGGAACTCATCACCTGGATACGTCTTCTCCCAAGTGGTGGAGAGCAGCAGAAACAGGTACGGTCCATAGATAGGTACCTTGCGAGTGAACACCGCAAACCGAAGCTCACACCACATGATGTGAGAGACATCAAGTGGCTGAGTCTGAGAAGTACGTGCCTCTGCACACAAGAGCAACATGTCCACTAGATATGCATGAACCTTGTCCTTGTCGCCAATGCGTGGGAACAGAGTGTTGCGGAAGATGCGATGCATGTTATTCAGAAAGGAGTTCAACACCCAAGATGACTTCTCATTGGGCAGTACCTTCTCAACAAGGAAGGGCTGAAGCTGGTTCTTGTTGGCAGACTCAGAGTTGGCATGGGGGCGAACGCCAACGGGGGTGTGAAGCCCGTCATCAGGAATGTGCAGCAGATCCATGAACTCTTTCCATGTAGCAGACAGCTGACGGCCATTGGTCATCCAGGTCATCCTCCGCTCCTCCTTAGGATGAAAGTACAGTGAGGCAAAGAACTGACAGATAAGCTTAGGGTCATAGTCAAGGTGAAAGGAGATCACCGGCTCAATAGCAAACTGCTCCACCAAGTCCAGAGCCTCTCCAAAATAGTCACGAAACTTGTCTTTCCGCATGTGATGCATGTCTATCCACTTGACATCCACGAAGGTATTCTGCTTGTTCTTGATCACATCCAGATAGATGAGAGCCTGTTGCTTGGTCCAGAACAACTCGGTGCCTCTGAGGATAGCCCGAGGATTCACATAGGGATTGATCTTCCGGCGCTCGACATACTCAGTGGTTGAAATCTCGTCCATGCCCTTAGTCGGTTCCTTTTGCTTGCTGGCAGTGGTCTTGACATTGCGCTTGGGGGCATTGGAGCCCTCTGGGGCTTCATCTTGGGGGTTGCGTAGACGCTTGGAGCCAGTGTCACGACTGGGATTGGAACGGCGAGAGCCACCACCTGAGACACAGAACGCAAAAACACCCACAACATCCAAGAGAGATTAATGCAAAGACCACAACAAAGCAAGTGAAACAAGTAGAAAGCACACATGATAAATGCCTAGAGAGAGATTTGATCCCTACGGTAGTACTGCCAAGAGCTGCGGAGCTAAGAGAGTAGTACGGCTCTTAGACGCGGTAGTACCGTGCAAGATCATGGTAGTACCGGGTGTAGGAGCGGTAGTACGACCTTAGCGCCGCGGCCGGCGTGGTAGTACCGTGTCTGCGGAGCGGTAGTACCGCACGGTACGGTAGTACCGCACCTAACGGGCGGTAGTACCGCACATCGGGCATGGTAGTACCGCACCGCGTCAGATCTGAACTGGTTCAAATCTGAGAAAGCCCGCGAAACCACGGCGGTACTACGGTTGGACAAAGCTACCACAAGACAGCATATCAAGCATGTTTCCTACGCATCACGACTCTCCTACATCCTACTCTTGCATAGATTTGGCCTAAAATCTCAAGAACGACAAGTTTCTCCCCAAAAGCCTAGAAGCAAGAGAATAGCCAAGAAAAAGAGGGATTTGGGGAAAAACCTTGGTCCATGGCAAGAGGAAGTGGTGGGGAACGATCCCACCGATCGGAATCCGAGGAGAGTGGCCGGAGACGGAGATCCGGCGAGGGCCTCCGGCGCCATCCTTGAGAGGGAGAGACGTGGAGAGAGAGACAATGAATGGGTATGGGGAGTTGGAACTCCCCTGCCCGAGTCATAACCCCCACGCGCCCTTGACGGTGCGTAGTACTGTGCCCAGACACGGTAGTACCGCATGGTGCGGTACTTCCGAAGTACCGCACCAGAGCGGTAATACCGTGCTGTGGCGCGGTAGTACCGTGCCTCTCAAAGCGGTAGTACCGCGCCCAGACGCGGTAGTACCATGGGCTCAAGAAGATGCACGTTTCGAGCGTGAAAAACTGGATCTTTGCACAAATCACTCCGAGCCAACACGACACCACAAGACCACGCAACACACAAAACCATAAAGGCACACGACAAACGAACCAACCACGAGACACCACCTCTCCAAAAGAGAGGGTGGTGGCCGTAGCCACCTATGTTTGAGTCAATTGGTATGGCACCACGAAGAATTATCCTTGGGTCCATGACCAAAACTCATCTTTGAAGCACAAGTACCATCAAACATGGCTAATGTGAAAGACTTGATTGATTTATGCATAATGGGGGGAGGGAGAGTTCATTGAGAGAACATCACTCCCCCTATGTCCATGCCTACATCTAAATAGGACAACACATTGAGTATGGTGGGGTGTGCAAGGGTTCAAGCAACATTGCTCGAATCGATGATATTTAGCTCATGCCTTAACTCGCGAAATCTTGCTTCATCCAAGGGCTTCGTGAAGATATCTGCAAGGTTATCATGAGTGTTGACGTAGTTGAGCTCGATCTCTCCTCGCCTAATGTGATCCCGGATGAATTGATACCGGATCTCAATATGCTTCGTCTTGAAGTGTTGCACCGGGTTGAGAGAGATCTTGATGGCACTTTCATTGTCACACCAAAGAGGCACTTTGTCACAAGTGACACCATAATCCTTTAGAGTTTGCCTCATCCATAAGAGTTGTGCACAACAACTACCGGCCGCCACATACTCCGCTTCGGTGGACGAGAGAGACACACAACTTTTCTTTTTGGAAGACCAACTTACCAAAGAGCAACCAAGGAATTGGCACCCTCCGGAAGTGGACTTCCTATCCACTTTGTCTCCCGCCCAATCGGAATCCGAGTACCCTACAAGCTTGAAGTTTGATCCTCTTGGGTACCATAAACCAAAGTTTGGGGTATGAGCCAAATATCGAAAGATTCGTTTGACCGCCACATAGTGACTTTCCTTAGGTGCGGCTTGAAACCGTGCACAAATTCCCACACTCAACATGATGTCCGGTCTAGATGCACAAAGGTAAAGCAAGGATCCAATCATGGAATGATATACCTTTTGATCCACCACTTTACCATTGGGATCTAAGTCAAGTTGGCACTTGGTGGGCATTGGAGTCGAAACCGGCTTGACGTCACTTAGCTTGAATCTCTTGAGCATGTCTTGAGTGTATTTGGATTGATTGATGAAGGTTCCTTCTCTTCTTTGCTTCACTTCAAACCCTAGAAAGAACTTCAACTCTCCCATGGAGGACATCTCGAACTTTGAGGTCATGAGAGCGGCAAATTCCTCATTGAAAGCTTTGTTAGGAGAACCAAAGATAATATCATCAACATATAATTGGCACACAAACAACTCCCCTTTGACCTTCTTAGTAAAAAGAGTGGGGTCGATTAGCCCAACTTCAAAACCACGGTCTTGTAACAACTCGGTAAGGTGGTCATACCACGCACGTGGGGCTTGTTTAAGGCCATAGAGTGCCTTATCGAGTTGATACACATGATCGGGAAAGTAGGGATCCTCGAACCCGGGGGGTTGCTTGACGTAAACCAATTCATTAATGGGACCATTAAGAAAAGCACTCTTCACATCCATTTGTTGTAACTTAAAGTTATGATGAGAAGCATATGCAATCAACATGCGAATGGATTCAAGACGAGCAACGGGAGCAAAGGTTTCACCATAGTCGATACCCTCGACTTGGGAGTAGCCTTGTGCTACCAAACAAGCCTTGTTGCGAATGATAATCCCATGGGCATCTTGCTTGTTCTTGAATATCCACTTGGTTCCAATGACATTGTGGTTCCGTGTTGGCCTTGGCACCAATCTCCACACTTTGTTGCGCTCGAAGTTGTTGAGTTCTTCGTGCATGGCATTGAGCCAATCCGGATCTTCTAGCACCTCATAGACCTTGTGGGCTTCCACACAAGAGACAAACGCGTGATGCTCACAGTAATTTGCTAATTGTCTACAAGTGCTTACCCCTTTCTTAAGCTTCCAAGCACATTCGTCATGAGATGATCCTTGGTGGAGAGCTTGGAAGCAACCTTGGCGGCACGATGCTCTAATTCCTCCTCGGTGGTGAGTTGAGGAGCGGTTACTTGATCATCTTGAGCGCCGTCATGAACTTGTTCTTGATCTTGAACTTGCTCGGGGGAGAGAACTTGACCTTGGGCATCACTTGGTGTGTCCACACCGTCTTGAGTATGATCTTGCCCTTGGTCTTGTTCATGAGGTTGAGGGCCTTCGCTTTGTTCTTCGGAAGCGTGTGGGCCTTGGATTGGTGATGGCTCCACTTGAGTGGAGCATTGTCCTTCTCCTTCGGCCACAAGGGGTTCCTCAATGGGTAGGATGAAACCAACACCCATTCTTCTTATGGCTTGAGGAGGAATTTCATCACCTACATCACAAGTGCCACTTTGCTCCACTTGGGAGCCGTTATTCTCATGAAACTCCACGTTACACGTCTCCTCAATAAGTCCAGTGGATTTATTGAGGACACGGTAAGCATGAGAGTTTGTAGCATAACCAACAAATATGCCCTCATAAGCTCTAGCCTCAAATTTAGACAACCGAACACCTTTCTTGAGAATGAAACACTTACACCCGAATACCCGGAAGTACTTGAGGTTGGGCTTGTTACCGGTGAGTATTTCATATGGAGTCTTGTTCAAGCCCTTGCGGAGGTAGAGCCGATTTGATGCATGACACGCGGTGTTGATGGCTTCGGCCCAAAAGTTGTACGGAGACTTGAACTCCGCCATCATGGTCCTTGCCGCATCCATCAACGTCCGGTTCTTCCTCTCCGCAACACCGTTTTGTTGAGGGGTGTAGGGTGCGGAATATTGATGCTTGATTCCCTCGTCACTAAGAAACTCATCCAAGGTGTAGTTCTTGAACTCGGTGCCGTTGTCACTTCTTATTGTCAAGATCTTTGCATTGTGTTGACATTGTGCTTCATTTGCAAAGTCAATGACGGTTTGTTGGGTCTCGCTCTTCCTCTTGAAGAAATACACCCACGTGTACCTTGAGTAGTCATCCACAATCACCAAGCAATACTTCCTACCTCCAAGACTATCGAAGGATGGAGGCCCAAAGAGATCCATGTGAAGGAGCTCCAAAGGCCTCTTTGAATAAATGATAGTCGTGGGAGGGTGAGCCTTCTCATGTAGCTTTCCTTCGATACAGGCACTGCAAGCACGATCTTTAGCAAAACTAACATTCGTTAGTCCACGGACATGGTCCCCCTTGAGGAGACTTTGCAAAGATCTCATATTGACATGGGCTAAACGGCGATGCCAAAGCCATCCCACATCAACTTTAGCCATTAGGCATGTCGCGATCTTAGTGGGTCGCTCCGAAAAGTTAATCACATATAGACCGTTCTCGACATGCCCAACAAAGGCTACTTTAAGAGTCTTGCTCCACAAGAGGGCCACGGTATCGATATCAAAGAAAGTGGCAAAGCCCATGATAGCAAGTTGACGAACGGAAAGTAAATTGTATGCAAGGGACTCAACAAGCATGACCTTCTCGATCGTGAGATCATGAGAGATGACCACCTTGCCAAGTCCCAATACCTTAGAAGATGAGGCGTCACCCCACTCGACATTGGTGGGCATAGATGGAACCTTGTGCACGTCCACCACCAAGTCCTTGCTTCCGGTCATATGATTTGTAGCTCCGCTATCGAGCAACCATGATCCCCCACCGGAAGCAAACACCTACAAGAGATCAATACTTGGTTTTAGGTACCCATTTTGTAATTGGTCCTTTGATGTTAGTAACAAGGGTTTTTGGAACCCAAATAGACCATTCAATGTATTCATGAAGAGAACCAACAAATTTGGCATAAACATGCCCATCACTAGCACGGCATAACACATAAGAAGGGTTAAAATCGCCGGCTTTGTTGAGAGGGATGGCATTGCCCTTCTTGACATTGTTCTTCTTCTTCTCCTCAGGGGCACTCTCTCCCTCCCTCACAAAGGTTTGCATGAGGGGAGGAGGTCGTTTGGTCTTGTCATTCTTCTTCTTGTTCTTGGAGTCGGGCACGCACCCAACCCCTTCCTTGGCCACACCTCCCTTTTGGTTGATCAAGAGATCGTTGAGGTTCTTCTTGCCTTGTATGCAAGTCACAAGACCTCTCTCAAGTTGCTCCTTCAACTTCACATTTTCCTCAACAAGATGTATATGCTCACAACACGGGTTAGTAGCATTTGCATTATCAATTAAAACCATATGAGGAAAAGTTGCTTTCTCCTTAGTTAGCTTCACTTGGAGTTGATCATGAGACTCCTTGAGACTAGCGTGAATACCCTTCAAGGCCTTGTGGGCCTTGTCAAGTATATCAGACTCCTCTTTGAGTCTAGCAAGATCAACCCCGAGTTTGGCCTTCTCGGAATTTAGCACACGAGAAACAATGACGGCATGATCATAATCTTTCTTTAACTTAGCATGATCAACGTTATGTGACTCCTCAAGAGCCAAACGAAGACCACACTCTTCCTCAAGAGCATTGGAAAGATCCGAAATCTCATCGGCATAGTCACGACTATGCCCTTCCATCTTAGAGATGGTGTCTTCGTGAGCCTCGATCATGTCATTGGCCTCACCCAGTTGTTCCAAGAGAGCAACAAAGTGCTTCTTGGATTTTCCTTTGAGTTTGCCCATAAAGGCCTCAAACTCGTTAGCCTCCACATTAGCTCCCTCAAGTTCATTAGTGCTATCCGTTGGGGAAGGATGATTAATGATGGTAGTTTTGATGTTGGAGGTTACCTTGTTGGTGGCTTTAGCCATGAGGCACTTGGCGGTGATGCTCTCGTTGGGTGAGTCGAAGAGAGACACCCGTGACGTTGTTGCAATGGCAACGGAGGCCATGGCAACCGACTCATCATCTTCATCATCATCCTCATCCTCATTGTACTCTTCTTGCACAACCAAAGCCTTGGGAGGAGTCTTCTTGGTGAAGTTGTTCTTGTTGGGGAATGACTTGGCCTTGTCCTTTCGGATGAGTTTGCCACCATTGTCTTCCCTCTTCTCATACGGGCATTCCGCAATGAAATGACTCACGTTGCCACAATTGTAGCAAGTCCTTACACGTTGCTTGCCCCTTGTGCCACTTGAGTTGTTTTTGCTAAAATTGGGCCTCGAGTTTTTCTTGCTCCAAAATTGCCTTGAAGCAAGTGCCATGTGTTCATGATATGCATACTTCGTATCTTCGGGGTTGCTCTCCTCTTCTTCCTCTTCTTCTTCTTCCACGGTGAGCTTGGCCTTCAATGCAAGGTTAGGCTTCTTTGCCCGTTGAGAACGGAGCACCGCATTGTCGGCGGTCTTGTCCAAAATGTTCATGGCCACAAACTCATCCAACACTTCGCTTGAGGTCAAAGTGTGGAAGTCCAGTCTTTGATGAATGACGGAAGACATGGCCTTGTGGTAGGGCATCATTGCCTTGAGGAATTTGCGCTTGATCCAATTGTCATCCGTGTCCTTGCTCCCGTGATCTCGTAGTGAGACCGCGAGTTTGGTTACTCTCCGATAAAGCTCACAAGGTTCTTCATCTTCCTTCATTGCAAACTCATTGGCCTCATCTTGTAACACTTCATAGTTGGAGCGTTGAATGGTTGCGCTTCCCCGGTAGAGAGACACGACACAATGCCATGCATCTTTGGCCAAGGCGAAGGGACAAAGATGAGGTAGGTCTTCGGGTGGAATTGCATCTTGAATGATGAAGAGAGCATTCTCATTGAATTGATTGTCCGCGGCTTCTCGAGGAGTGAAGTTGCTTGGATCATGTGGATAGAAACCTTCTTCAATGATTCTCCAAAGGTTAGTGTTCACATGATTTAAATGACGTTTAAAGCGGTACACCCAAGAATCAAAATCCTCATTTTTCACAATCTTAGGGGGAGGACCGACATGATTCAAATGAGTGGAAGGAACCGGTCCACCATAAACAAGTGGTGGTTCCACATGGGCAAAGATGCCGGTGCCATTCTTGCCACTAGAAGAAGGAGCCTTTTCACTACTAGCTTCCCCCTTGTCGGGATAGCATTCGACACCTTGATGGCGGGATCACCCACTTTCAACGGTGCGGTGGATAGTTTAAGCCCCTCAAGAAATTTAGTAAACATGCTTTCAACTTCGGTCGTCATGGAGGTTTTCAATGTCTCCAAGGCCACATTGAACTCCTCACGAGAGACCGAAGTTCCCCCATCGCCCGTAGACGAGATAGGATTCACACCGGAGTGTTCCTCCGCACCATCTACGGTATCAACCATACTCTTTGGACGGTAAAGTCCTTAATAAAGAGACGAGGCTCTGATACCAATTGAAAGGATCAATATGGTTGACTAGAGGGGGGGGTGAATAGGCAACTAACAATTTTTAGCTTTTCTTTAGCAATTTAAACTTTGCATCAAAGTAGGTTGTCTAGATATGCAACTAGATGAGCAACCTATATGATGCAACATGAATAGGAACACAAGCAAGCAAGATATATGAAACAAATAAGCTACACAAGTAAAGGCACGAGATAACCAAGAGTGGAGACGGTGGAGACGAGGATGTGTTGCCGAAGTTCCTTCCCTTTGAGAGGAAGTACGTCTCCGTTGGAGCGGTGTGGAGGCACAATGCTCCCCAAGAAGCCACTAGGGCCACCGTAATCTCCTCACGCCCTCACACAATGCGAGATGCCGTGATTCCACTATTGGTGCCCTTGTAGGCGGCGACCGAACCTTTACATACGAGGTTGGGGCAATCTCCACAACTCAATTGGAGGCTCCCAACGACACCACGAAGCTTCACCACAATGGACTATGGCTTCGCGGTGACCTCAACCATCTAGGATGCTCAAACACCCAAGAGTAACAAGATCCGCAAGGGATTAGTAGGGGGGAATCAAATATCTCTTGGTGGAAGTGTAGATCGGGGCCTTCTCAACCACTCCCGAGCAAATCAACAAGTTTGGTTGGCTAGGGAGTGAGATCGGGCGAAAATGGAGCTTGGAGCAATAATGGAGCTTTAATGGTGGAAGAGGTGAGTCAACGGGGAAGAAGGAGACCCTTTATATAGTGTGTGGAAAAGATCCAACCGTTACCCACCAACCAGCCCGCGGCCAGCGGTACTACCGCGCCTGGCCAGCGGTACTACCGCAAGGCCGCGCGGTACTACTGCTTGCAACCAAGTGGTACTACCGCACGGCAGTGCGGTACAACCGTACCGTCCCACGGTACTGCCGCGACCCCAGCACAGAAACAGACACAAGCTGGGGGCGGTACTTCCGCACGCGTGGTACTACCGCGCCCCCCATGCGGTACTACCGCAAGGCAAAAGTCCCAACCAGGGGGAAGGGGAACTTCCGTGCCTACTTCCGCAAATAAACGGAAGTAGTAAAAACCCAACACAGTAGTACTGCCGAGGGGCGGTACTACTGCCTGACCGCATAGCGCGGTACTACTGCACGGCGAAAGCGGTACTACCGCGGCAGGTGCGAATGTAAAAAAATTACATCCGCTCCTACTACCGCAAGGGGGCGACACTAGCCTGGTGGGCAGCGGTAGTGCGGCTCCAGGGGAGCGGTACTACCGTGAGCACCAGCGGTACTACCGCGCCACCGCGCGGTACTACCGTGGATGCCTACGGTACTACCGTTGATCCAGGAGCAGTACTACCGCAACCACAACAGCAACCAGTCAAAGGAGGCAGGAAAAACGGAGGAAGCTCCAAGGAAGAAGGAGGGGATAAAAGGAGACGTGTACGTGATGATTCCACCCAAACCTTTCCAACGCGGACCCCCTCTTAATAGTACGGCTTTCCTACGACTCAAATCCACCAAAAAGAAACGTAGAAAAGACGCCGCCTTCGTCAGTCTTCGAGGGGCACCCAATCGTCTTGTGCCTAGCAGAGAAGTGTCTGGAAAACTCATGGCACACGATTAGTCCGCAAATGCGTTGTCATCAATCACCAAAACACTTAGGGATAAATATGTCCTTACATACGGCACCTCCGCGATCTGCACACGTTCAGCTCGGTGACGTCCCACAACTCTAGATCCAGCTGAGTGTTGGGGGAGAGCTTCGTCAGCACGACGGCGTGATGACGGTGATGATGAAGTTACCGACGCAGGGCTTCGCCTAAGCACTACAACGATATGACCAAGGTGGAAATCTATGGAGGGGGGCACCTCACATGGCTAAGAGATCAACTTGTGTGTCCATGGGGCGCCCCCCTCCCCGGTATATAAAGGAGTGGAGGAGGGGAGGGCCGGCCCTCACTATGGCGCGCCCTAGGGAGTAGGACTCCCACCTTTCCCTAGTAGGAGTAGGAGAGAATGAAGGGGGAGAGAGAAGGAAGGAAGGGGGGGCACCTAATTCGGATTGGGCTAGGAAGGGCCCGCCCTCCTCCTTGGCCTTCCTCTCCTATGTTCCACTAATTCCCAATAAGGCCCATATACTCCCCGGGGGGTTCTGGTAACCCCCCAATACTCCGGTAAATGCCCGAACTCACCCGAAACCATTTCGATGTCCAAACATTGGCTTCCAATATGTCGATCTTTATGCCTCGACCATTCCGAGACCCCTCGTCATGTCTGTGTTCATATCCGGGACTCCGAACTACCTTCGGTACATCAAAACACATAAAATGAAGGAAAGAGAGGACGAGAGATTGCGTGATGAAGCTGGAGACCGGAGGACACACAACACAGTGATCTCTAGCTTGCAGAGCATGGAGAGGCCCATGTCTATTAATAATCACCTTCTACTCATCATCACCTTCTCCATCGCTATTAATAATCTATCTATCTATCTATCAATCTATCTATCTATCTATCTATCTATCTATCTATCTATCTATCTATGAGACCACTAGTCAATCTGGCGTGTGTGCGTGTGTCTAGTCTAGCTATCAATCTAACCCAAGGAGAAGGTGATGAGAGGCAGCTTAATTAGATTGTCTTGTGTTGGATGGCTGGGTTGGTTTGGAGATGGGAGCTAGGTGGAGCAGTCTTTTATATATGGTTTGGTGCTGCACCAGGACGAGAGCTGGCTAGCTTAGGCCAGTTAGTTGGGGCCCAAGTAAAGCTGGACGGAAAGGTGGATGCATCATTGTTTCTTCCACCTCCACCTCCATGCAGATGCAGGGCAGGCTAGATTAAAGCTATCTATCTGGCTCATGCATCATGCATCCCCCTTTTTTCATTTCTTGCAGCAACTGGGGAATATATCCCCACGATTGATGGGCCTCTCCATGCTTTGCAAGCTAGAGATCACTGTGATGTGTGTCCTCCGGTCTCCAGCTTCATCATGCAATCTCTCGTCCTCTCTTTCCTCTTTTTCATATTTCCTTCATTTTATGTGTTTTGATGTACCGAAGGTAGTTCGGAGTCCCGGATATAATCACGGACATGACGAGGAGTATCGAAATGGTCGAGACGTAAAGATCGGTATATTGGATGACTATGTTCGGACATCAGAAGTGTTTCGGGAGGTTTCAGACATATACCGAAGTACCGGGGGATGTAATGGGCCTATTGGGCCTTAGTGGAGAAGAGGAGGGGCGGCCAGGGCAGGCCGCACGCCCCCTCCCCCTCTAGTCCAAATTGGACAAGGAGGGGGGTGGCGCCCCCCTTTCCTTCCTTCTCTCTCTTTCCCTTTCCCCTTCTCCTACTCTTACTAGGAAAGGAGGAGTCCTACTCCCGGTGGGCGTAGGACTCCCCCCTTGGCGCGCCCTCCTCCTGGCCGGCCGGCTCCCCCTAGCTCCTTTATATACGGGGGCAGGGGGCACCCCAAAGACACACAAGTTGATCATTGATCTCTACCAGCCATGTGCGGTGCCCCCTCCTCCATAATCCACCTCGGTCATACTATAGCGGTGCTTAGGCGAAGCCCTGCGACGGTAGCTTCATCAACATCGTCACCATGCCGTCGTGCTGACAAAACTCTCCCTCAAGCTCTACTGGATCGTGAGTTAGCGGGACGTCACCGAGCTGAACGTGTGCTGAACATGGAGGTGTCGTGCATTCGGTACCGAGGATCGGTCGATCGTGAAGACGTACGACTACATCAACCGCGTTGTCATAACACTTCCGCTTAACGGTCTACGAGGGTACGTGGACGACACTCTCCCCTCTCGTTGCTATGCATCACCATGATCTTGCGTGTGCGTAGGGAAATTTTGAAATTACTACATTCCCCAACAGTAAACTCATAATACCGATCGTCACCGAACGTTAAGCGTGCGGACCCTACGGGTTTGAGAACTATGTAGACATGGCCGAGACTCATCTCCAGTCAATAACCAATAGCGGAACCTGGATGCTCATATTGGTTCCTACATATTCTACGAAGATCTTTATCGGTCAAACCGCATAACAACATACGTTGTTCCCTTTGTCATCAGTATGTTACTTGCCCGAGATTCGATCGTCAGTATCTCAATACCTAGTTCAATCTCGTTATACCGGCAAGTCTCTTTACTCGTTCCGTAATGCAACATCCCGTAACTAACTCATTAGTCACATTGCTTGCAAGGCTTATAGTGATGTGCATTACCGAGAGGGCCCAGAGATACCTCTCCGATACACGGAGTGACAAATCCTAATCTCGATCTATGCCAACTCAACAAACACCATCGGAGACACCTATAGAGCATCTTTATAGTCACCTAGTTACGTTGTGACGTTTGATAACACACTAAGCGTTCCTCCAGTATTCGGGAGTTGCATAATCTCATAGTCATAGGAACATGTATAAGTTATGGAGAAAGCAATAGCAGTAAACTAAATGACCAAAGTGCTAAGCTAACGGATGGGTTAAGTCAATCACATCATTCTCTAATGATGTGATCCCGTTTATCAAATGACAACTCTTCGTCCATGGCTAGGAAACTTGACCATCTTTAATCAACGAGCTAGTCGGGTAGAGGCATACTAGTGACACTCTGTTTGTCTATGTATTCACACATGTACTAAGTTTCCGGCTAATACAATTCTAGCATGAATAAAAAACATTTATCATGATATAAGGAAATATAAATAACAACTTTATTATTGCCTCTAGGGCATATTTCCTTCAATGTGTTGTATCTAGATATGTGGAAACCTATGATGAAATTGGTTGCTTGAATGGTTAACCCCATTACCGCGAGTATCTTTTATTCTTACTATACTGTTATATGCTAGGAAATTGTGATGCATATAGTACTTTACTATACTGTGAATGGTCAAGTAGTTAATTAGGATAAAACCATGGCACCGACTGGCTTGTTCAAAATATATTGGCTATTTTGGACTTTTGAGATATCGGTTAGTCCTTTGCTGATGCACTAGTGCACTTATTTTTTAGGACTGATACATCTTCCTATATGTATCTGAACCATACATCCATCTTGATCAGCACTATGTTTATCTGGCTCTATATTGGCGTCTATGTTAGATATCACTTTAATGGCCTTGGCGATCCAAAACCCTTAGTTAATTAATCCAGACATTTGATACTATTTACGGGGTAGGAAATTTTTATGTGAGCGGGTTTGTTTAGTACATTTATGTGTAATCCATTTTCAGCAAGTTTTTGGTACTTGCAGCACCTGTCAAGAGAGAAAAAAAGATACTACCTCCTTAAATAAATATAAGAGCGTTTAGATCACTACTTATACTAGTAGAATGCCCGTGCATTGCTCCAAGCAGAAGACGAAAAATGCCACAAGCACGTTACAACAAGCACTAAAGTTTCTCTTCCCGCATTGCACCTTTTCGCCACTATGATTCCCAAACATTTGTCACTACATAATTTTTCACTTATAACATATTGAAATATTCATTCTTGAAGTATTCAGAAGAAAACATATTAACCAAAAAAACACTTCAGCACAAGAACCTTGTGACAAATATAGAAAAAAGATTGAGATGGTTACTCACATAGAAGACACCTTCGAATATAATTTTAGGAAATAACTTTGTACAATATTGGCCTACACCGAAGGAAAAAAGCTCATACAACCAGTTTCATGAAGGAAATGATTCCTAGTTATCTCAGTTCCAAATAGAAACTGGTATGAATTCACTGAGATTTAAACGAATGAGAACCGTTAAATCCATGTTTATCTCCATTTTCAGCGAGTTCAACAGCGGGCTCATGGGTATCTACACAGCAGCTATATAGAATATGAGCTTCAGTTCACTTTATGTGACAATTATAGAAAAGGAACAACCAAAAGATGAAACAAACAAACAAACATGAGAAAGCACATGCAAGCAAATAAGCCTTTATTTTTTGTGATGAACATATGAAACATCATAGTAACTAAACATAGTAACAAACTCTTTCAAAGGTAATCATATTAGTGCCTATAGTGCATAGTTATTTGATCCAGATTCTTGAGTAACGACTATTTTTATCAGAAAAGTTGCACGTAATCAGAATAGCATGTTGTTCTTTCAAGAACGTAGACATGTATTCCATATTTGTTGTCACGGGCGACAAGTACATAAAAATTGATGGATGATCAAAGGGTATTTGGTCAAAGGATAGTTAGTTCTACTTCGCAAATTGCGACCATGATACATTAGAAGTTTCATAATTGTTTCTTCAAAGAATGTTCAGCTAAGTAGAAAATGAATAAAATATCAACATCTTAATCTCTACTATTAAAGCACAGTTGGTACGTTATATGGTACCCATGTCTCCACCCTTCGCGTGACCTCCCCACCTCATCATTTTTTCAACCGAACCCATTTCCTGATGCAAGGAAAAAAGCCCTGGAAAACCGACCACCCATTTCCTTCTCCCTGGTATGCCCCCCCCCACACGCACGATTGCTCCTATGGCGCCGCTTTTGACCATGCCTCCCATCTGATGTTGCCTTGTCTCGCTCCCTCTGCCATCCAAACCCACTCCCCTGCCGCCTCTCCGCTTCAAGGTGTGTGCTCTGAAACCGTCACCTCCTTTCTTCAGCCTGTGGCATCTATTCTCCACTGGATCATCTTAATTTTTCGTCCTTCACTGAGTCCGGCGGTGACAACCAAAGAACCCAGTCCCCATCCATTTTGTGAGGGCATGCAATTAAGGAAGGGGATGTGTGGCCCATGAGGTTGCTGCCATCAGCCATCGAGGCTGCTAAAATCTAATGAAAAAGTGCCTACGGTACAGTTCATTTCCATTCTCAGTTGGTAGAAATAATCAAATTTCAAGCATACAAATCCAAAATGAAAAAGTCTATTACGAGCACCAGAAATATAGAAATGATCCATTTATTTCAATGCATACTACTATGCCTTGGTGCTTAAAGACAAAACTTGGTTGCAAGCAGTGCATTACCTAGGAACACCATTTGGTGTACTGAGCATAACAATTCAAAATTATTCTATGGCTATGAAGTGCCTAAAGCTGAGATTGCAACATGAAAGCAAGCAGTCAGCAAGTACTGACCGAATTGACAAATTATATGGTTCATTCGTCCATAGTGAACACAAAATTAAAAGAGCTGTCAGAACTCATTATGGCATTCTATAGAAGCATCATTCTTCTACAAGCATAATATTGTCAAGAAATCATGGTATAGCCAAGAGATCAAGGCGTTATACAAGCATTATTTCATAGCACAATCTAGGGGGGCAAATCCTTCATTCTGGAAGAACGACAACCCAAGATGTACCATTGACATTGCTTTGCATTACTCAAAATCAAGAGTTATGACATCAACCTGGCTGTTAATCTGACATACCTTTAGATAGAAGCTCAGCAACAGTTTTCTTCTGAATCCATATTGAGAAAAATAAGCCAGGTTTGAATTTTAATATCTCCGCCAGCATTTATTTTCAACTGCGCAAGCAAAATAAAACTTGAATTTCACACCTCAGAAACTACTAAAAATAAATTAGAGAATTTTAGCATTTGAATATGAGAGAATTGCACAAAGCAATTCTATTATAGAATTTAGTGTTTATTTGTGAAAAAAAATCATATGTGCAAGCATAAAGAAAAGTCTAAAATCCAAATATTTATGTAATTACTTCCTTTTGGACAATTGTTATGGCCAGCTCAAAAGATATACAAATTGTAACATTTCTAACAAATAAATAGAGGGGCTAGTAAATTACATACTTTTGTTATGACTCACTCGACCGAGGATAAGCCAGGTTGTTCTAAATAAGAGCAGTTCCATCTGCGTGATTGTTAACGACCACAGGATGACAACATACAAATAAAACACCAGGTTAAATATTGGTAAACCAGCAAATCAAGGGAACCAAGCTTCCAGTAAAGATGGTAGCTTGAAGGGATGCTTCACAAGTTCTGTCGGGGTAAACGACCACGGGTAGCCTAGCCGGCTCCCCCTGGCCCTTCTGAAAAAATTACGAGCCGATCCGGCCCTCAAGAATCCAAGACGTGGGGACGCCTTCCCCTTGCCGGCTGTCTCCCAGGCCGACTATCGAAAGGCGGCCCGGCTTTAGCCCTCATGAAGAGAGCCGCGGGAAGGCCGGCTCCAAGAAGCCGGCTGCGAGAAGGCCGACTCCAAGAAGCCAGCTCCCACAAAGCGGTCAAGATCGTACCCTCGAAGTCTGCATCCACATAACGGCGATGTGGCGGGGCGTGGCTACAGTAAAGCCTGCCACCCCCGAATCCCGGAGCACGCTTGGCACAGTGCGCCGTACGGGGTGGCCATGACCCGTCCGGCGCGGCACTGTTGCCATGTTGACCCTGATGCCACCCACGACGGGCTATCAGCGCGACCCACGACGGGCTATCAGCGCGACCCACGGGCGGTGGGCCCCTTCAGGTAGAGAGACACCCGAAGGCGGCCAGGCCTCCCCCAGTCGGCCCAAGACAGGGCTGGCTCCCCACAGCCGGCTTGCCTCCTCCCTCGAAGGAGACGCCCCATTAAGGAGACAAGACGTGGTAAGGCTACAGCGATCGCCCGCCGGGCGGCGGCACTGTAGCCACGCCCACCTCAGCGAAGCCCTCGTCACCAGGTTTGAGGCAACAGTAACCAGCCACCGACAAGGCCCTTGACAGTGGGGCCTGCCTGTCGACCAAGGAGCCGGCAGCCGGCGGGACCCACCAGCCGGCGGGCCCCAGCAGCCGGCGCAGAAGCCGGCGAGCGTAGACACAGACGGCTAGGGCCCACACCCAGCCGGATTACCATTGTACCCGCGGGGGGTGGGCCTATATAAACCCCCCGAGGCACCCATGCAAAGGGTGGATCTGAGCTAGTTTTAGACACCACATAGAGAGGAGAGGAGAGCTAGCCGTGCCCTTCTTCTTCTTCTCGCGAAACAGCTCAAGGAGCATCTTGTAGCCACTCGTTCATCTAGTGATCATGCGGAGACCCCGCAGAGCAGCAGTAGGGGTGTTATCTCCACGGAGAGCCCTGAAGCTGGGTAAGATTCGCTGGCGTGCATGTCTTCGCCTCATCCCGCTTCCAGGCACCGGCGACGTCTTACTGGCTCCCACAATGATAAGCCACCCATTGCCATATGTGGCACCTACCACCCGACATTTGGCGCCCACCATGGGGCCAGGTGCACCGTCGTCCGGAGACCTGTTCTGGACGGGAACCCTCTTCCTTCCCAGCAAGCGTAGCCAGCCCGGCACGCCCGACGACGCTTGCCACGACGCGCTGCAAGGCGTCACCAACATCTGCGCAGCGAGCGGCCTCACCGATCTCCTTGACGAGACCCTCATCTCCGACGAGCTCGCCTCTAACGCGGGCACCGACCACCTCGTCAACCTCCTCGGCCAGCTCCACGTCTCCGGTGAGCCTGCTGTGGACTTGGAGTCTGTTGGCTCCACCAATCCGATGCCTGTTGACTCCGACACGGCCGCGCTCGACGCTTTCCCCACTGATGTCGCGATCTACAACGACCCTCTTCCCCGGGCCGATGGCTGCGACGGTGCCACCACCGAGGTGATGGTCATCGGCCACGGCGGCGCTTCTGGCGAGAACGCCCTCGACGCCCCGCATGCGGCGGTCCACGACTTGTCCATCACCCTCCCGGCCGATGCCGACGCTGAAGCACTGGAGGCTTGCCTCCTCGCCCTCCTCGCGGAGGGCCAGACGTTGGCTTCCATGAGACGCCTCACTGAGGCCCACTGGCATGAAGCCGACCGCGCCGCCTTTGGCACGCCGCCCCCAGGCGGGCCAAGCCGAGCCGGCGTTGTCAGACAGCGCGGTGCTGTCCTCGCCGACACGCTAGGAGTCGACCGCCCAGTCTACGCCACTCCACTCGAGAACCTGCGCGCCGCCCAGGCGGCCGTAGACGAGCTAGACGGACTAGAGGCCGAAGAACTCCCCCACATGACCAGACGCATCCAGCAACTAATCGATGTAGCCGCACAGTGGCACGAAGCCGACGCCCGCGCAGAAAGCCCTCCCCCGCGCCGAGAGCACGGCGTGACGTCCCGGACGCCGACTGCGGGTAAAACCCGCGCGCGACATGAGAAAGAGTCGGCTGCCAGCCGAGGCTGAACCCGGATCTCCATCGAGCGAGACGCAGAAGGCCGTCCCCGGGCCATGGAGTGGCGGGGCAACCCGCCTCCACCTCCGCCTCGTGGGGAGAGATATCCCACCCCACCGCCTGTCATGCATCCGACTCTCAGCGGCCGACTAGGCCGCCGCGAAGGAGTCGACGAGAACGACGCCCGCAATCGGATCGACCGCCTAGCGCGATCCCTGGCGATAGAAGAAGAGGATGATGTCGGCCCGCCTTGCTTTGGCCCCTGCATCCGCGACGAGCCTTTCCCCAAAGGGTTCTCGCTCCCAAGAGACACGCCCAAGTACAACGGCTCTGTGAAGCCGGAAGATTAGTTGATCGACTACTCCACAGCGGTTCGCATAGCAAACGGCAACAGGCGCGTTGCCGTGAAGTACATGCCCCTCATGCTGCAAGGCACGACGCGGACCTGGCTCAACAGCCTCAGGCCATACAACATCAACAGATGTCTAGAATTCACGGAAGCTTTCGTCCGCAACTTCACCAGCACCTACAAGCGGGCTCCTAAGCCCAGACAGCTCTCCTTGTGCGTACAAGGCCCCGCCGAATCCACTCGCGACTACCTCACGCGTTGGGCCGAGCTCTGCAACTCTTGCGAAGGGGTGCACGAGGTGCAAGCCATAGAATACTTCACTGCCGGATGCCGAGAAGGCACCCTCCTCAAGCACAAGCTCCTCTGCGACGAGCCGACTACCCTCGATGAACTTCTGGTCATAGCGGACAAGTACGCCACCACCGACTCCTCAATGAAGACTGAACTCCGGGTAGACGCGTCCGGGAAGGTACTCAACCCGGCCCCAAGACACCGGCTGGGGACTCCGGCCGACGCCCGTACCAGAACGACCACAAGCGCAAGGGCCCCGTGCCGTTCTCCACCAGTCGGCAGGTGGCCACAGTCGAAGATGAGCAGCCCGAAGGGCGGCCCGCACCCAAGAAGCAGAGGGGTGGCAGGCCGGCTTGGCAGCCGGCCTTCTCCTATGAGCAAACTCTCGACGCCCCATGCAAGTTCCACAGCGGCGCGAAGCCGTCCAACCACACAACCCGGAAGTGCCACTGGCTCACCCGAATCTCCAAAGGCGAAGGGCTCGCGCCGCCTCCGCCTGCTGGTCCACCGCCTCCGGCTCCGCAGCTGCCGACCGCTTGGCCAGCAGTCAAAGCTGTGCATGATGAGTTCCCCAACGAGCATGCCGCCTATGTCGTCTTTACAAGCCAGCCCGAAGGCCGGCGCAGCAGACACGAGAGCACCAGGAAGTCAACATGGTCGCTACCAACCCCGCCGAGCACATGCACTGGTCAGAAAAGCCTATCAGCTGGAGCCGGGCCGACCAACCAGAGGTGATGCCATCTCCCGGCTCTTATGCGTTGGTTTTGGATGCCACCCTTGCAACGGACAGACGCGCCGCCCGTTTCTCCCGTGTGCTGATAGACGGCGGGAGCAGCATCAACATCCTGTACCGTGACACCTTGGAGAAGCTGAACGTCAAGACGAAGCAACTCGTGCCTACTCGGACTGTGTTCCATGGCATTGTACCTGGCCTGTCCTACGCCCCCATTGGCAAGATCAAGATTGATGTTCTCTTTGGGGACAAGGATCATTTCCACCGGGAGGCGATCTGGTTTGAAGTGGTGGACCTGGAGAGCCCCTACCATGCATTGCTTGGCCGTCCTGCCTTGGCCAGGTTCATGGCTGTTCCCCACTATGCTTACCTCAAGATGAAGATGCTGAGCGCCAAGGGCATCATTACCATAGCCGGCGATTACAAGAAATCTTCCGAGTGCGCAGCGGCCAGCAGTCGGCTAGCCGAGTCCCTTGTGATTGCCGAAGAAAAGAAGATGTTGGACCGAGTCGTGGCCATGGACGACAAACAGCCGGCCCTGTCCCCCGATCCCAAGGAGTGTGATGCCCAAGGATCTTTCCAGCCGGCCAAGGAGACGAAGAAGATACCTCTTGACCCCGAGCACCCAGAAAGGTTTGCCGTCATCGGGGTAAACCTAAACAGCAAATAGGAAGGCGAGCTCGCCGATTTCCTCCGTGAGAATCGGGACATCTTTGCATGGTCCCCCAAGGACATGCCGGGTGTTCTGAAGGAATTCGCTGAGCACAAGCTACACGTCCGAGAAGGCGCAAAACCAATCAAACAACCCCTCCGCCGACTGTCGGAGGAGAAAAGAAGGATTGTAGGAGAAGAGATAGCCCGGCTTCTGGCAGCCGGCTTCATTATGGAGGTTTTCTTTCCAGAGTGGCTCACCAACCCGACCCTCATGCTAAAGAAGAACAACAAGTGGCGCATGTGCATAGACTACACGAGCCTCAACAAGGCCTGCCCCAAAGATCCCTTTGCCCTGCCAAGGATTGATCAAGTGATAGACTCCACGGCCGGATGCGAGCTGTTGAGTTTCTTGGATGCTTACTCAGGATACCACCAGATAAAGCTAGATCCGGCTGACCGCCTGAAGACCGCCTTCATCACGCCATTCGGAGCTTTCTGCTACCTGACTATGACATTCGGCTTAAGAAATGCCGGTGCCACTTTTCAGCGTTGCATGCAGAAGTGCCTCCTCAAGCAGCTTGGCAGAAATGCCCACGTCTACGTAGATGACATTGTGGTGAAGACGGAGAAGCATGACACCTTGTTGGAAGACCTCAAGGAAACATTTGAGAACCTGCGCCGGTTCCAGATCAAGCTCAACCCCGAGAAATGCGTGTTCGGAGTGCCAGCCGACCAGCTCCTGGGCTTCCTGGTCTCCGAACGCGGCATCGAATGCAACCCAGTAAAGATCAGGGCCATTGAGAGAATGGCGATTCCCACCAAACTTCGAGACGTCCAGAAGTTCACCGGGTGCTTGGCCTCCCTGAACCGCTTCATCAGCCGGCTCGGGGAGAAAGCTCTCCCCCTCTACCGCCTCATGAAGAAGACCACTCACTTCGAGTGGAACGACCAAGCCGACCAAGCTTTTCACGAGCTGAAGAAGATGCTGGCCACGCCGTCTGTCCTGGCGGCGCCGACTGAGAAAGAGCCCATGCTCCTCTACGTTGCTGCAACTAGCCGGGTGGTCAGCACCATCATTGTAGTCCAGCGCCCAGAAGAGGGCCGAGCCCAGCCGGTCCAGAGGCCGGTGTACTATTTGAGTGAGGTGGTGTCTACCTCGAAGCAGAACTACCCGCACTACCAGAAGATGTGCTATGGCGTGTACTTCGCCGCCAAGAAGCTGAAGCCCTACTTCCAAGAGCACCCCATCACGGTCGTATGCACCGCCCCGCTTGCCAAGATCATAGGCAGCCGGGATGCATCCGGCCGGGTGGTGAAATGGGCCATCAAGCTGGCCCCCTACACGATGTTATACCAGCCTCGCACCGCCATCAAGTCCCAAGCATTGGCCGACTTCCTCGTCGACTGGGCGGAGACCCAGTACCTGCCGCCAGCTCCCGACTCCACTCATTGGCGCATGCACTTCGACAGGTCCAAGATGCGCACCGGCTTAGGAGCCGGCGTCATCCTCACCTCTCCCAAAGGCGACAAGCTCAGATACACGCTGCAAATTCACTTTGCCGCCTCCAACAACATGGCCGAGTACGAGGCGCTCATACACGGGCTCCAGCTTGCCAAAGAGCTCGGCATACGCCGGATCCTATGTTACGGCGACTCGGACTTGGTAGTCCAGCAATCATCCGGCGACTGGGATGCCAAGGACGCAAATATGGCAAGTTACTGCTTCCTCGTCCAGCAGATCAGCGGGTACTTTGAAGGATGCGAGTTCCTCCACGTACCGCGAGCCGACAACGAGCCAGCTGATACCCTAGATCGAATAGGCTCCACTCGGCAGGCAATACCAACCGGTGTCTCTCTGCAACGCCTCCTCAAGCCATCTATCAAGCCGTCTCCAGAGTCCGATTCCATCTTCGTGCCGCCTGACCCCGACGCAGCCGGGTCTGGCTCGAAGAACCAAGCAGGTGACCCGGGGACTTCGATAGTCGGCCCGGGGATGTCAGTAGGCGGCTCGGGGACTTCCGTAGTTACGCCCGACCAGGGGACTGCCACACCCGGCTCGGGGACTGCGGTAGTCGGCCCGGGGACTGCACCAACACAATAGGCGGCGGCCGACTCCAGCATTTCACCACCCAGCCCGCCCGCCCTGGTCGCAGTAGCCGTGTTGGCAATAAATGAAGTCGCAGCTCCATCATGGGCCCAGTCCATCCTCAACCTCCTAATAAACCAAGATCTGCCGGCTGACGAAACAGAGGCAAGACAAGTTCAACACCGAGCCAGAGCATACACAATCGTCAACAGAGAGCTCGTCAGGCGCAGTGTCACTGGAGTCTTCCAGCGATGCGTCGATCAAGAGAAGGGCATTGCAATCCTCAGAGACATCCACCAAGGAGAATGCGGCCACCATGCGGCCTCAAGATCACTCGTCGCCAAAGCTTTTCACCATGGGTTCTTTTGGCCGACTGCTTTGGATGACGCCAAGGAGTTAGTTAAACATTGCAAAGGGTGCCAAGTCTTCAGCTCCAAGCAACACATGCCGGCTTCGGCACTCAAGACCATTCCCCTCACTTGGCCCTTCACCGTTTGGGGACTGGACATGGTGGGCCCATTCAAGACAGCGCGCGGCGGCATGACACATCTGCTTGTCGCCATGGACAAATTCACCAAATTGATTGAGGCAAAGCCGATCAAGAAGCTGAATGGGACGACTGCCGTGACATTCATCGAAGATATAACAACTCGGTACGGCGTGCCACACTGCATCATCACCGATAACGGCACGAATTTTGCCAAGGGAGCATTGGCACGTTTTTGTGCGACGCAGGGCATCTGGTTGGACTTAGCATTAGTTTCCCACACGCAGTTAAACGGCCAAGTCGAGCGAGCCAACGGCCTCATCCTTTCTGGCATCAAGCCCCGACTGGTCGTACCACTGGAACGTTCGGCCGGCTGTTGGCTCGATGAGCTGCCGGCCGTCCTCTGGAGTCTGCGCACTACCCCAAACAAGTCAACTGGCTTCACTCCTTTCTTCCTCGTGTATGGTGTCGAGGCAGTCATCCCAACTGACATCGAGTTCGACTCGCCTCGGGTAACCATGTACACGGAGGCGGAGGCCAAGGAAGCACGAGAAGACGGTGTCGACCTGCTTGAAGAAGGCCGGCTATTAGCCCTCAGCCGGTCCGCCATCTACCAGCAGGGCTTGCGCCGCTACCACAGCCGGAAGGTCAGACCAAGATCTTTCCAAGAAGGCGACCTCGTGCTCCGGCTGATCCAGCGAACAGCCGGCCAGCACAAGCTCTCGGCCCCTTGGGAAGGCCCCTTTGTTATCAGCAGAGCGCTGGGAAATGACTCCTACTACCTGATCGACGCACAGAAGCCGGAGGTATGAAAGAGAGACGACTCTGGCAAGGAGTCAGAACGACCATGGAACGCCAACCTCCTTTGAAGATTTTACAGTTGAAATGCAGTATGTATCACGCTAACTTTTGTACTAAGTACGAGACAATAGGCCCCCCGAGGAGAGCTCGGGGACTGCCATCCTTTATCTATGAATGAAGAGTATCATGCTTATGATCATGTCATTACATTCACTTTTTTCATCCGGCACCGGGTTCGACTAGTCGGCCCGGGGATTGGCCGCCTTGAGTTATATTAGAAGTCCTACCCGCGGTCAGACAAGTAGTGTGTCGGCACCCAAGCCTTCTCTTGCCAAAAGTCACAGTTCGAAGAACCGGCTGTCTGGCTGGCAAGAGTTAAAGGCAGGAAAGGACGCCCACACGAAAAACGGCTAGGGACTAACGGACTAATATAACAAAAGCCAGTTTTTCTCCCACCACCGACCGACTACCAGAGTAGCCGGCCGGCCGGCTTCCATTCACCTCGCTTCAATCTAAGAAAGCTCGAGTACTTGCCTTCCCGCCCCAAAAAATATAGCCAAGTCGTTCCCTAGCCACATGCTGCAAAGCAGCTGCCGGTTGGGAAGGCAGCAGCCAGGGGAAGGCGGCAAAGGAAACAGACTAAGGATAAAAAGCATACGCGAATGGAAGCCAAACACACACACGATCATATTTATACAAAAGACCTTCAAAAGGCCAGCATTCAACATAGTTTGAATACACCCCCAGTGGGTGGAACTGCGCAAGTTTAATAAAAATTGTTCAAAGAGTAACAAGCAGGAAAAGCAAGGACGGCAGATTAAGCCAAGGGAGCGACTGGCGAGTCGGGCAGGTCGGTAGAGACGGCAGTGCTGGCTGGAGGAGTGGCCGGCTGGCGAACCTCGGCCTGATCACCACCTCCCGCAGAGGGCGCGCTAGCACGCGCCTCGTTGCTGGAGGCACGGTCAAGCTGAGGCTGGCTGGCCGCTTCACCGGCCGACTCGACGTCTTTGCCTTCCTCTCCTTCATCGTCTTCACCTTCATCACTGGAGGCGATCTCCTCCGTCGAGTCCTCACCCTCTGCCAGGTTCAGCCCGAACCATTCCTCTGGCTGGGCAACACCGTCGTCATTTATCTCAGGAGCAAAGGCGCTGATGTCAGTGCACTCGGTGATCGTCGAGGCACGCTGAGCGATAGCCGGCCGCACCTCCTCCATCTCCTTGTCGGCTTCCAGCCGCCAGGTGCGCAGCTGGTCCAGGTTCAGCCCGGGATACCAGGCTCGGACGAACTCCAGCGCCCGCCCAGCTCCAAGCCGGGCTGCCGATGCTTTCCAGGCCTCGAAGCGGCCAACCGCAACCTCCAGCCAGTCGGCAGTCCGACTCGGGGTGTGGGGAATCGCTTCGCCTGGCCAGAGGGCGGCCAACACCTGCGCCCCGGTGCGCTGGAGGCGGCGGAGCATGCGGTGAGCCGGCTGCAGCCGGGCTTGGACCGCCAAGAGTTGCTCCTCAAGCGTCCGGCTCGCGTCCGGCGCAATTTCAGCCCCCGCCTGCCGGCGCACCGCGCGGTGGGCCTCGATGGTCTAGGTGGCAAAGACTGAGTAGCCGGGGAAGTAGTGTGCACAAAGAACAAAAGGTAGCACAAGTCAGAACACAAATCAGGGGGCAAGGGGCAAGCAAGGAGTGAGGAAGGCGGCTTACCATCGATCAGATCCTCAACCCGGCCGTAGCCCTCGCTTAGTGCTTGTCTCGCCTCAGCCCAGCCCGCCGCTTCGGTCTCGAACTCAGCTTTGAGGGCGTCCTCGCTATCCTGCGCCTTCTTCAGGGCCGCCTTGTGGCTCTCCTCCTGGTCGGCCAACTTCTTGGCCAGGCGGTCACGCTCCAGGACTAAGGCGTTGGACTCGGCTTCCTTGGCGCGAAGGGCGGTCTGGGCCCCGCTAAGTTGCTCCCTCAAGTCGGCATTGGCTCCTGCAAGCATGAAGACAAAGGAAAAATCAATAAGGAAGAAGTCGTCAGGGAAGATCCGACCTGACTGCTCAGCAGTCGGCCCGAATCTCGGGGACCCAGTGGGTGTGCTGACGCGCCCCCACAGGAGATGAACGAGACAAAGCATGCACTCTGGCTATTGGTCAGGTCCTCGGTTTTTTGGCCCAGCTCCTGAGCCTGGGAGTTGAAGGCAGCAACGCAGAGGTTATGGTATTCTTGGAAGATCAGACAGGATGCAAGAATAAGATAGCTGTCAGGACCTAGTAAGTTCCAAGCCGCCTGCTCAGCAGCCGACTCGGAACTCTTGGGTATATCGCTGCAAAAAAGCAAAAACAACCAAGGCCGGAAGGCTCACCCGGATGACGGCCCGCGTCGTGAGGAACTCTTGGGTATATCGCTGCAGCGAAGCGGCCTGGGCTTGAAGCCGGTTCCGGACCTCCTGGGCCGCCATGTTCAGCTCGGCCGTCCCCCCGCTAGGCGTCCACTCGGACGTGCTGGCGCTGGCCGCCTCCAGGGCCTCCGCCGTCCGGCTGGCGCCCGCAGCTCTGTGCGGCTCCGGCGCGGAGGTAGCTCCCCCTGCGCGCGAGCGAAATGCCGGCTGCACCTCGAGGCTGGCCCCTGCCTCTGGCTCGCCCCCGATCGGCTGCTCTGGCGCCGCGGCGGGTTGGCCGCTTTGGCCCGCTCCAGTCGGCGCCGTCTGCGGCGCCTCTTCCACGAAGACCACGTGGTCCTCCCTCCTCTCCATCACTGGTGGGTCTCGGTTGACCTCCTCCAATGGGGGCACGGGGATGTCGGGGGCCACGGCGTGGAGGGGAACAGCGAGCTACGGAGGCTGGTTGCGCGAGGCCTCCGCCTCCCTCTCCGCGGCCTCCGCCTCCGCCCGAGCCTTGGCCGCTGCGTCGGCCTGCTCCTTGGCCACCTGGGCGGTCCTTTGTTCCGCCGCCTCCCGCTCCTCCCACGCCTCCCGTGCGTTCCGCTCCGTGGCCTCCATGAGATCGGCGCGGGGATCCACGCGGCAGGAGCCTGAGGACCCTCCAGTCGGCCCGAGTACGGAGCCGCCAGGACCTCGCTCGAGGGAAAGCGGTGCCCTGCCCGGCGAGCAAAGAAAAGTTTAGAAGAGCCTCAATCGAAGAAGACAGCAAAAAATACAAGACGTTTGACGCTTACGCCGAGATCGCCTGCGGCTGTTTCACCGCCTTGCGGAAGCAGGTCGCCTTCACGGCCGCCTCATCCCGCTTGGTCGCCGCCGTGGAACCCTTGGATTTCTTCGGCCGGCTGCCGAAGTAGGTCGACGCGGCCCGGCGTTTCTGCGCGCCGCCACGGGCAGCCGGTGCGGCAGACGGGCCCGCGCCTTGATGATCAAGCGCCGGCTGGCGGTGCGGAACGGCTTCAACCTCGCCATCGTCTGCCCAATCCTCGAGGCCGGCCCCGAGCCCCGCGCCGCCTGCCTCGTCGCCTTTCCCCATGACGGCATCCTCCATGGCGGCCGCTCCCAGGTCCAGATCATCGACGTCGTCCACTGTGCGGTCGGGGAGGAGCTGGCGCTCTACCCCTGCGGCCCCGGCCGTCGGCGGAAGAAGAGGGTTCTGCTGAGGGCAAACCAATTGATCAGAAGTCGGCCATCATGAGGCCGGCTACAAAAAGGAAGAAAAGAAGAAAAACTTACAGCAGGCGGAGGGTTGGCGCAAGAATACGGCCCCTTGCCGTATCGCCAATCCTCGGCGAGCTTGCAGTTGGAGATGTAGTTCACCATGTAAGACACCTCGGCATGAGGCATCTCCCTAGTGCTCAGCCGGCATGGGTCGAAGCGGCCGCTCATCTGAGAGGCCGGCCTTGGAGCGGAAGTACTCGATGCTCCACGAAGGCGGCCACCAGGTCGGCTCCGGTCAGGCCCTTCGACTGGATCATCACCCGGAGCCGGGCGACGGCTGCGTTCCCGGCCTGAGACAACGACCTGGCCCGGTAGCTCCACGAGGGTTGCCTCCCAGCCGGCGGGCCGGCTACGTAAGCTGACAGGTTGACGAAGTCGCCTTGCTGGGCGATGTTCTTCACGTAAAAATAGGACTTCTGCCAGAGCTTCACCGACTGGATCAGCGGGATGGGCGGGAACGGATTGTTCTCGCCCGTCCGCCTCATGGCAATGAAGGCTCCGCAGGGGGCGGGCACGCCCACGACAACGGTACCGAGCTTGCTCTGGAAGAATTCTCCCCAGAGCTCGAGAGTGGGGAGAACCCCAAGAAAGCCCTCGCGCAGGGTGATGAAAGCCGACAGCAGCATCACCGCGTTGGATGTAAGGTGATGTGGCTGAAGGTGGTAAAACTCAAGAAAAGCGCGAAGGAATCCGCTCGCTGGGAGGCCGAAGCCACGCAGGCAGTGCGAGCGGAAGATTACCCGCTCGCCCTCCTCCGGTGCCGGCGAAATCTCCCTCGCCGGCGCACGACAAACCCGCATGTAGTTCTCGCCCGGCAGACGCCGCGTCCGGCGGAGGAACTCAACGTGGTCCTCGTGGATGTTGGAGCCGTCCCACGAGCTTGACAACGCCATGGGAGCAACGCGGCGAGGAGCAAGGCGATGCGACGGCGGAGACGCGCACGACCCCACTACGGCGGGACCGAAGGAACCAAGAGGTCCGACGGCGGAGCGGCGCGGCAATGGGTCGCTGCGGCGGCGGAAGGAAGGAGAAGGAAGGCGAGAAAGGGTGGAGCGAGGGAGAGCGTGCGAGCCTCTGCCGCTTCCTCTCCCCCCTACTTATAGACCCGCGTGGCGGAGCCAAGGAGGCGTGGTGTGGGGGAACATGGGATCAACTGCGCCCACTCCCCCACGTCCCGCGATTATTGCACCCTGATGACGAAATGAAACCGCCGCGGGAAGGCGAGCGGTCCGTTGTGGGCCGCAGAAGATCCGCGCTTGGGCCGAGGCCTAGAAGTGGTGGGCCCGGGCCTACGGCGGCGTCCCATCGTGCGCGTGCGTTGGTAGGTTTTCCTTGCCACGTGGCCCACGAGGTGGCGCGCGGTCAGCTTGCAGGCCGACCCACGTTCCCGCCTACAAGATACGGAGCTTTCCGAAGACGGCGCGCATAAGCAAAGCCGACTCCTCAGGATAGGAAGCTGACCAAGCTTCTCGTCCCTTTGTTAGCCTCGAAGCTCGATCAGCTTCGAGGACTACTGTCGGGGTAAACGACCATGGGTAGCCTAGCCGGCTCCCCCTGGCCCTTCTGAAAAAATTACGAGCCAATCCGGCCCTCAAGAATCCAAGACATGGGGCCGCCTTCCCCTTGCCGGCTGTCTCCCAGGCCGACTATCGGAAGGCGGCCCGGCTTTAGCCCTCATGAAGAGAGCCGCGGGAAGGCCGGCTCCAAGAAGCCGGCCGCAAGAAGGCCGACTCTAAGAAGCCGGCTCCCACAAAGCGGTCAAGATCGTACCCTCGAAGTCTACATCCACATAACGACGATGTGGCGGGGCGTGGCTACAGTAAAGCCTGCCACCCCCGAATCCCGGAGCATGCCTGGCACAGTGCACCGTACGGGGTGGCCATGACCCGTCCGGCGCGGCACTATTGCCATGTTGACCCTGATGCCACCCACGACGGGCTGTCAGCGTGCCCAACGGGCGGTGGGCCCCTTCAGGCAGAGAGACACCCGAAGGCGGCTAGGCCTCCCCCAGTCGGCTTGCCTCCTCCCTCGAAGGAGACGCCCCATTAAGGAGACAAGATGTGGTAAGGCTACAGCGATCGCCCGCTGGGCGGCGGCACTGTAGCCACGCCCACCTCAGCGAAGCCCTCGTCACCAGGTTTGAGGCAACAGTAACCAGCCATCGACAAGGCCCTTGATAGTGGGGCCTGCCTGTCGACCGAGGAGCCGGCAGCCGGCGGGACCCACCAGCCGGCGGGCCCCAGCAGCCGGCGCAGAAGCCGGCGAGCGTAGACACAGACGGCTAGGACCCACGCCCAGTCGGATTACCATTGTACCCCCGGGGGGTGGGCCTATATAAATCCCCTGGGGCATCCATGCAAAGGGTGGATCTGAGCTAGTTTTAGACACCACATAGAGAGGAGAGGAGAGCTAGCCGTGCCCTTCTTCTTCTTCTCGCGAAACAGCTCAAGGAGCATCTTGTAGCCACTCGTTCATCTAGTGATCATGCGGAGACCCCGCAGAGCACCAGTAGGGGTGTTATCTCCACGGAGAGCCCTAAAGCTGGGTAAGATTCGCCGGCGTGCATGTCTTCGCCTCATCCCGCTTCCAGGCACCGGCGACGTCTTACTGGCTCCCACAATGATAAGCCACCCGTTGGCATATGTCGCACCTACCACCCGACAAGTTCTGTATTTTTATAGCCCTTTAATAGTAGAGATACATTGTTGAGTTTCATCTCAGTTAGCCCACTTACTATTTCTCCAGAAATACGGGTGATCACCTTGACATTCCATCATGTTATCTTTGCTGCTTTGAATACTTAATAGTGAAACTCGCGAAAGGCATACATGATTCCAGTAGGACCACCTCTCTCGTGCAAACAGTTTGTAAAGAAGATTTAGTGCAGAAACAACATTTTACAACAAGTTAAATCATTGTTGTTGTCTAGCATATATCTTTAAGGTACTCATGCACATCAGGTTGCATTTTCAGCATTTTATTACAACTAAATCATTGTTGTTCTTCTTATTCCAATGGAAAAAGTTTGTACAAGTGGTGTGTCAATGGATAAGTGTATAGACGTAATAAAATATCAAGAGCTAAAAGCATTTGTACTGAAGAAATAAAATAATCATAAAGGACCAAGCTCTATGTACCAAAAAAATTGAATCGGTAGTAAAAGCATTGTACATGATAGTAATCGTGTTTCAGAGAACTTTGTCAGTGTTAGTGACATGCCGCTGACACCAAATGTCGTTTATAATGTACTCCATAATGATCTTTTTTTCAGTTTCTCCATAATGATCTACAACCATTCCTTGAGCTTCACATGGTACCTGGTTCTGATACAACATCAAAACAATGCAAAGTATTGTTATGTTTTAAAATGTGCTTGTCTTAGCAAGGCGTGCCTCTCGGTTTTCAATTGCACCATGTTAAACCTCCTGCTCTCAATATCTCTCTCTAAACATCTCCACCTCCATCATCGCCCCCGCTCCCCTCACTATGTCTCTATGCACTGCCACTCCCCTGCTACTCAGTGTTGGTCCCTGTTAAACTGTTTAATCATTCGTGAATTAAACACTATGCCTTGAAAAAGACTTTCCATTTATAATGAAAGATGCCTACTTATTTTCCTAAATATCATTCATCAATTTAAATTTGTGAGGTTTCTCTACTACTTAAATATTGCATTGTATCAACATAAAACTTCAAGTGAGTACAATAATTAAGTGAGGTAGCTACATGCTTGTATTTCACCTAAAAATGATTAAAAGAAGTACTATTTTGCTCTACGGTGGCATAGAAACAACAATGACTCAGTGGACTTTCTGTACAATTTAGAAGAAAAGCGCCTAGTATATCATGTACTCGACCCTGCTTGGCATACAAGATCATAACCTTAAAAGATATACTATTTCTTTTCCTTAGCCTGATGGGTCCGTCTCTCACAATATTACCTCCATCCCGCTAAAACGCATGTGTTATGAATCATGAACAGGGTGACTAATACGTACAATTTTCTGTTACAAATATGCTACCAGAAAAAGCTATATGAAATAAGCACGATATAAACGAACCATATATTCTCTGCAAATAACATATGAAAACAAAATAAACTACAACTTTGCACAAAAAAACAACTCTGGTAAACTGGCATGGACTTTACCTAGATTTGTACTGGGCAGTAGCCCATTTTCTCACCGACCTATCCTAAAAAACAATTCTCTCACCGAGCAAGCTACTCACTCCGTCACTCCATTCCCGCCACTCGGCTCGCCCATTCTCGCCGCATAGCACAACAACCATCATCCGCTCCCGCAACCTCGCCCAGCTGCCTCCTTCTGCTTCTCGCAGAAGAAACAGGGAAGCCCCCACAGAGGCTTGCTTCTATCTCTCGTGACGCCTCCCTCCACATGCCCTTCCTCCCCTCACCGCCAATGGCCTCGACATGTCCTAAACAGCTTGTCGGCAAACTCCTTGTGGTTCTCCATGCCTTGGATCGAGAAGGATACCCATTAGTCCACCCTCCAACATATTATAACTTTATAAGATTCCAATACTTGTGGCCATTTTGTCAGGCTTCACTGTGTAGTTCTAATTAGTAGAAATTAACTGCTTGTGTCTAATAATTTAACGCCGTTCTCAATCACACTAGGGACATGATTTGCACGGATTCGATCAACCGTTTAGTACGCACCGCTGCACTTGCCGCCGCTCTCGTGGTCAGTTCTATAGGACCTTTGTCAGATCTCTGTGTGGCTCCCTGAAAGAAATAACAAAAAAAATCATATTAGGTATTCTTAGGATTTTCATCTAGAAAGTTTAACAATTAAATGGCACTACAAAACTAAATAGAAAGTCGACACATTTGCAGAATTGCTGTATCATGAAACCTGCAAAAATTGAGTTAATGGACGAGCATACAAACTAAAAATTGATGACCCACAAGTGTAGGGGATATATCGTAGCCTTTTTAATAAGTAAGAGTGTCAAACCCAACGAGGAGCAGAAGAAATGATAAGCGGTTTTCAGCAAGGTATTCTCTGCAGGCACTAAAATTATCGGTAACATATAGTTTTGTGATAATGTAATTTATAACGGGTAACAAGTAATAAAGCTAAATAAGGTGCAACAAGATGGCCCAATCCTTTTTGTAGCAAAGGACAAGCCTGGACAAACTCTTATATGAAGTAAAGCGCTCCCGAGGACACATGGGAATTATCGTCAAGCTAGTTTTCATCACGTTCATATGATTCGCGTTCGGTACTTTGATAATTTGATATGTGGGTGGACCGGTGCTTGGGTACTGTCCTTACTTGGACAAGCATCCCACTTACGATTAACCCCTATTGCAAGCATCCACAACTACAATAGAAGTATTAAGGTAAACCTAACCATAGCATGAAACATATGGATCCAAATCAGCCCCTTACAAAGCAACACATAAACTAGGGTTTAAGCTTCTGTCACTCTAGCAACCCATCATCTACTTATTACTTCCCAATGCCTCCCTCTAGGCCCAAACAATGGTGAAGTGTCATGTAGTCGACGTTCACATGACACCACTAAAGGGATGACAACATACATCTAATCAAAATATCGAACGAATACCAAATTCACATGACTACTTATAGCAAGACTTCTCCCATGTCCTCAGGAACAAACGTAACTACTCACAAAGCATATTCATGTCCATAATCAGAGGGGTACTAATATGCATAATGGATCTGAACATATGATCTTCCACCAAGTAAACCAACTAGCATCAACTACAAGGAGTAATCAACACTACTAGGAACCCACAGGTACCAATCTGAGGCTTGGATACAAAGATTGGATACAAGAGATGAACTAGGGTTTGAGATGAGATGGTGCTGGTGAAGATGTTGATGGAGATTGACCCCCTCCCGATGAGAGGATCATTGGTGATGACGATGGCGGTGATTTCCCCCTCCCGGAGGGAAGTTTCCCCAACAGAACAGCTCCGCCGGAGCCCTAGATTGGTTTCGCCAAGGTTCCACCTTGTGGCGGCGGAGTTTCATCCCGTGAGCTAGCTTATGATTTTTTCCTCGACGAAAGAATCCATATAGCCAAAGATGGGCATCGGAGGGCCACCAAGGGGCCCACGAGGCAGGGGGCGTGCCCAGGGGGGTAGGGCGCGCCCCCACCCTCGTGGACGATGGGTGGCCCCCCTCTGGTACTTCTTTCGCCCAATATTTTTATATATTCTGAAACGTGCTGCCGTGAAGTTTCAGGACTTTTGGAGATGTGTAGAATAGGTCTCTAATATTTGCTCCTTTTCTAGCCCAGAATTCCAGCTGTCGGCATTCCCCCTCTTCATGTAAACCTTGTAAAATAAGAGAGAATAGGCATAAGTATTGTGACATAATGTGTAATAACAGCCCATAATGCAATAAAATATCGATATAAAAGCATGATGCAAAATGGACGTATCAACTCCCCCAAGCTTAGACCTTGCTTGTCCTCAAGCGAAAGCCAATATCGAAAAATATGTCCACATGTTTAGAGATAGAGGTGTCGATAAAATAAAATACTGACATGAGGGCATCATGATCATTCTTAGAACAGCAACATATATATATATATATATATATATATATATATATATATATATATATATTGTCATATGATCTCCCATGCTAAAGTAACAATTCATTCACATACTCGAGTATGAATCAGAAACTTCATTGAAAACTAACAAACTATAATCTCAGTCATTGAAGCAATTGCAATTTATCATTACATAGGAAAGAGTCAATATAATAGCTTCTCAACAAGTCCACATACTCAACCATCTTTTAGTCTTTCACAATTGCTAACACTCACGCGATATTTATGGTTATGAAGTTTTAATCGGACACAGAGAAAGATAGGGGCATATAGTTTTGCCTCCCAACTTTTTACCTCAAGGGTAATGTCAACAATAATAGTTCATGAAAACCCACATCCAATTAGCCGTATATATCAGGATCTTTCCAACAAATTGTGCTTGCCAAAGGATAAAATGTAAAAAGGAAAGGTGAAGATCACCATGACTCTTTGCGTGAAGTATAAGACAAGAATAAAAGATAGGCCCTTCGCAGAGGGAAGCAGAGGTTGTCATGTGCTTTTATTGTTGGATGCACGAAATCTTAATGCAAAAGAACGTCACTTTATATTGCCACTTGTGGTATGGACCTTTATTATGTAGTCCGTCGCTTTTATTTCTTCTACATCACAAGATCGTATAAAGGTTTTTTTCTCCACACTAATAAGTCATACATATTTAGAGAGCAATTCTTATTGCTTGCAATGATGACAACTTACTTGGTGGATCTTACTCAATCCATAGGTAGATATGCTAGAATCTCATGGCAAAACTGGGTTTAGGGATATTTGGAAGCATAAGTAGTATCTCTACTTGGTGCAAAGAAATTGGCTAGCAAGAGAGGGAAAGGAAAGCTCAACATGTTGGATGATCCATGACAATATAATTTATCTCAGATGTAAGAAAACATAACCCATTACGTTTTCTTCCTTGTCCAATGTCAACTCTTTAGCATATCATACTTTAATGAGTGCTCACAATTATAAAAGATGTCCAAGATAGTATATTTATATGTGAAAACCTCTCTTTCTTTATTACTTCCTATTAATTGCAACGATGACCAAGACTATGTTTGTCAACTCTCAACAACTTTTATTCATCATACTTTTTATATGTGAAGTCACTACTCCCCATAAGATCCATATGATCTATTTATTTCTTCTCTTTTATTTTATTCCCTCAAGATCATAGCAAAATAATCTAGTCCTTGACTCAACACTAATCTTTATTAAATATAGCTCACGGACTCGATTACATAGAAGGATCATAAAGCAAAACTCACAACTAGATCATACTAAAACTTTATTCTACTAGATCAAGATATTACCAAAAGGATCGAACTAAGAAAAATGGTAAAGATAAAAGTGATGGTGATACGATACCGGGGCACTCCCCCAAGCTTGGCAGTTGCCAAGGGGAGTGCCCATACCAATGTGTTTATGTTTCCTTCCTCGGAGGCGGTGATGAAGGAGTTGTTGATGATGTAGGCTTGTCGTCCATCTTCCAAGGCATAGGCTCACCATCATAGAAGGATGATCGGGTCTCCGGGATCCTCAAATTTGCAACCAAGCTCATCCTCTTGAATCTATATTCATACTCACAATTTTGATTTTACAGGTCATAGATCTGGGCTTGGAGGCGCTTGATTTTCTCGTGAAGCTTCAAGATGGCCTCCCCAATGTTCTTGTCATCCAGCTTGTGGTTGTTGGTGAACTCCATGATCATTATATGATTGGAGTCGAGTCCATGTTCCACCATCTCCTCGCACTTGAAAACTTGTTGCTCCAATGCCTCGAGCCTTGTCTCCATGCTTCCGGTCCTCCTTGGTCCCTCAACATCGCGGATATGCAGCAAACCCTCATGCATCTCAATGGTTTGAGGGTGTTGTAGCACCTCCGCAAGGTAGGGGTTGATGACCTTCTCGAAGAACTTGTCCTTGGGGGCACTTGGAGACGCCATGGCGATCTAGATCTGTCAGAAAAATAGCTCGAAACAAAGATAGAGGATATTTGCATGATACGGTGGTCAAAACCTTCGGGAGATTATATAATTAATTTTTACTGCCCAAAAGAAGTATCGTGCAAGAAAACGGAGTCCGGAGAGCACACGAGGTGCCCACGAGGCAGGGGGCGCGCCCAAGGGGTAGGGCGCGCCCTTCGCCCTCGTGGAAGCCTCGTGTCCTTTCCGGTCTGCTTCTTATTTTTCCTATTTTCTTAAATATTCCAAAACGGAGAAAAATTGCCATTAGAACTGTTTTAGAGTCGGTTTACTTACCGTACCACGTACCTATTCCTTTTTGGAGTCTGAAATATTCTGGAAAGTGTCCCTTATGTATTCCTCCGAGGTTACGGTTTCAATAACATTAGTTTCAACATTTATAGGATTACCTGAGATATAATGTTTGATTCTTTGACCGTTCACCACCCTCGGATTTGTGCCTTCGAAGTTGTTGATTTTTATGGCACCGGAATGGTAGACCTCCTCGATGATGTAAGGACCTTCCCATTTAGAGAGGAGTTTGCCTGCAAAAAATCTTAAACGAGAGTTGTATAACAATACATAATCACCTACATTAAATTCACGTTTTTGTATCCTTTTGTCATGCCATCTTTTAACTTTTTCTTTAAATAGTTTAGCATTCTCATAAGCCTGGGTTCTCCATTCATCAAGGGAGCTAATGTCAAAAAGCCTCTTCTCACCGGCAAGTTTGAAGTCATAGTTGAGCTCTTTAATAGCCCAATATGCCTTATGTTCTAATTCAAGAGGTAAGTGACATGCTTTACCATAAACCATTTTATATGGAGACATACCCATAGGATTTTTGTATGCAGTTCTGTAGGCCCATAATGCATCATCAAGTTTCTTGGACCAATTCTTTCTAGATCTATTGACAGTCTTCTGCAAAATTAATTTAAGCTCTCTATTGCTAAGTTCTACTTGACCACTAGACTGTGGATGATATGGAGATGCAATTCTATGATTAACATCATACTTAGCAAGCATTTTACGAAAAGCACCATGAATGAAATGTGAACCACCATCAGTCATTAAATATCTAGGGACTCCAAACCTCGGAAAAATAACTTCTTTAAGCATCTTAATAGAGGTGTTATGATCAGCACTACTAGTTGGAATAGCCTCTACCCACTTAGTATCAACAACAACTAAAATATGTGTATACCCATTAGAGGAAGGAACGGTCCCATATAATCAAATCCCCAGACATAAAATGATTCAATAACAAGTGAATAATTCATAGGCATTTCTTGACGTCTACTAATATTACCAATTCTCTGACATTCATCACAAGACAAAACAAACTTACAGGCATCCTTGAAGAGAGTAGGCCAATAAAAACTGGATTGCAATACCTTATGTGCAGTTCTATCTCCAGCATGGTGTCCTCCATAAGCTTCGGAGTGACACTTGCGTATGATCTATTCCTGTTCATGCTCAGGTACACAACGTCTAATAACACCATCCACTCCTTCTTTATAAAGATGTGGGTCATCCCAGAAGTAATGTCTTAAATCATAGAAGAACTTTTTCTTTTGCTGGTATGTGAAACTAGGTGGTATAAATTTAGCAACAATGTAATTAGCATAATCAGCATACCATGGAGCAGTGCGAGAGGCATTTATGACATCTAGTTGTTCATCAGGAAAGCTATCATCAATAGGTAGTGGGTCATCAAGAACATTCTCTAACCTAGAAAAGTTGTCTACAACGGGGTTCTCAGCTCCCTTTCTATCAATAATATGCAAATCAAATTCTTGTAGCAAGAGAACCCATCTAATAAGTCTAGGTTTAGCATCTTTCTTTTCCATAAGATATTTAATAGCAGCATGATTAGTGTGAACAGTTACTTTAGAATCAACAATATAAGGTATGAACTTATCACAAGCAAATACAACTGCTAAAAATTCTTTTTCAGTAGTAGCATAATTTCTTTGGGCATTGTCTAGGGTTTTACTAGCATATTGGATAACATTTAATTTCTTATCTACTCTTTGTCCTAGAACAGCCCCTACAACATAATCACCAGCATCACACATAATTTCAAATGGTAAATTCCAATCAGGAGGTTGAACAATAGGTGCAGAAACCAAAGCTTTCTTAAGTATTTCAAATGCTTCTACACAGTCATCATCAAAGACAAAAGGGACATCTTTTTGTAAGAGATTAGTCAGAGGCCGAGAGATTTTAGAGAAGTCCTTAATGAACCTCCTATAAAAACCAGCATGACCAAGGAAACTTCTTATACCTTTAATGTCCTTGGGACATGGCATCTTTTCAATAGCATCAACCTTAGCTTTATCAACTTCAATACATCTTTCACAAATTTTATGCCCCAAGACAATACCTTCATTAACCATAAAGTGGTACTTCTCCCAATTCAAGACAAGATTAGTTTATTCACATCTCTGCAAAACTCGATCAAGGTTGCTTAAGCAATCATCAAAAGAAGTCCCATAAACAGAGAAATCATCCATGAACACCTCAACAATCTTTTCACAAAAGTCAGAGAATATAGCGGTCATACATCTTTGAAAGGTAGCAGGTGCATTACATAAACCAAAAGGCATACGTCTATAAGAAAAGGTACCAAAAGGGCAAGTAAAACTTGTCTTTTCTTGATCCTCTTTTGACACAAGTATTTGAGAAAAACCAGAATAACCATCTAGAAAGCAAAAATGTGTATGTTTGGATAATCTTTCTAGCATTTGATCAATAAAAGGTAAAGGGTAATTATCCTTTTTAGTGGCTTTATTTAATTTGCGAAAATCAATTACCATTCTATAACCTGTAACAATTCTTTGTGGGATCAATTCATCTTTATCATTAGGAACAACAATAATACCTCCCTTCTTAGGGACACAATGGACAAGACTTACCCACTGACTATCAGCAACGGGATAAATTATAGCTGCCTCCGAAAGCTTTAGTATTTCTTTTCTTACCACTTATTTCATCTTAGGATTTAATCGTCATTGGTGATCAACAACCGATTTAGCATCCTTCTCCAATTTTATTTTGTGCTGGCAGAGAGTGGGACTAATGCCCTTAAGATCATCAAGAGTATATCCAATAGCAGCACGGTGCTTCTTCAGAGTTTTCAATAATTTATTTTCTTCATGCTCCGAAAGGTTAGCACTAATAATAACAGGATATATCTCTTTCTCATCAAGATAAGCATATTTAAGAGTATCAGGTAAAGCTTTAAGCTCAAACACGGGATCACCCTTAGGTGGAGGGGGATCCCCTAGGATTTCAACATGCAAGTTGTGTTTCAAAATAGGTCCCTGTTTAAAGAATACTTCATCTATTTCCCTTCTTTCATTCATAAACATATCGTTTTCATGGTCTAACAAATATTGTTCTAAAGGATCAGTAGGAGGCACGACAATAGAAGCAAGACCAATAATTTCATCTTTACTAGGCAATTCTTTATCATGGGGTTGTCTACGAAATTTAGCAAAATTAAACTCATGAGACATATCCCCTAAACCAACAGAAACAATATCCTTATTGCAGTCTATCTTAGCATTAACAGTATTCAAGAAGGGTCTACCAAATATAATGGGACAAAAGTCATCTTGTGGGGAACCGAGAACAAGAAAATCAGCAGGGTATTTAACCTTCCCACACAAGACTTCAACATCTCTAACAATCCCAACTGGTGAAATAGTATCTCTATTGGCAAGCTTAATTGTAACATCAATCTCTTCTATCTCAGCAGGTGCAATATCATGCATAATTTCTTGGTATAAGGAATGATGTATTGCACTTGCACTAGCACCCATATCACATAAGCCATGATAGCAATGATCTCCTATTTTAACGTAAATAACAGGCATGCCTACAACATGTCTATGTTTATTTTTAGTATCTGGTCTAGCAATTCTAGCAGATTCATTGCAGAAGTAAATAACATGCCCATCAATATTATCGGCCAAGAGATCTTTAACCATAGCAACACTAGGTTCAACTTTAATTTACTCAGGGGGTTTGGGTGTCTTAATATTACTTTTGTTAACCATGGTTGAGGCTTTAGCATGATCCTTTATTCTAACAGGGAAAGGTGGTTTCTCAATATAAGCAGTAGGAACATCAGGATCATTATAAGTGATAGTCTTTTCTTTAACTTTAATAGGTGCAACTACTTTTACTTCAATGGGAGGATTATATTTAAACCACTTCTCCTTAGGAAGATCTATATGAGTAGCAAAGGATTCACAGAAAGAAGCTACTATCTCAGAGTCAAGTCCATATTTAGTGCTAAATTCACGGAAAGCATCGGTATCCATAAAAGATTTAACACAATCAAACTTAGGTGTTATACCTGACTCCTTACCTTGGTCGAGGTCCCAATCTTCAGAGTTGCATTTAATTCTTTCCAATAAATCCCATTTGAATTCAATAGTCTTCATCATAAAAGATCCAGTACAAGAAGTATCGAGCATGGAGCGATTACTGAGAGAAAGCCGAGCATAATTTTTTTGAATAATCATTTCTTTTGAGAGCTCATGATTGGGGCATGAATATAACATTGACTTAAGCCTCCCCCATTCTTGATCGATGCTTTATCCTTCGCGAGGCCAAAAATTATATATACAATTACGATCACAATGAACCAGATGCATAGGATAAAACTTCTGATGAAATTCCAATTTCAATCATTGGTAGTTCCATGATCCAATATAATCACATAGCCTCAACCATGTCAATGCATCTCCCTTCAAAGATAAAGGGAAGACCTTCTTCTGGATAACATCCTCGGGCATACCTGCAAGCTTAAATAATCCACAAACTTCATCCACATGGATTAGGTGCAAATCGGGATGTAATGTTCCATCACATGTGAAAGGATTAGCTAGTAGTTTCTCTATCATACCCGAAGGAATTTCAAAGTAAACATTTTCAGTAGGTTCAGTAGTAACAAGTGACAGTAAATTTCAGCACACTATATAAATTTTTCCTTACCAAATTCCACCTACCAAAGGCGCTTCACTCCCTGGCAACGGCGCCCGAAAAGAGCCTTGATGACCCACGAGTGTAGGGGATCTATCGTAGCCTTTTCGATAAGTAAGAGTGTCGAACCCAACGAGGAGCAGAAGGAAATGATAAGCCGTTTTCAGCAAGGTATTCTCTGCAGGCACTGAAATTATCGGTAACAGATAGTTTTGTGATAAGGTAATTTATAACACATAACAAGTAATAAAGGTAAATAAGGTGCAACACACTAGTGCAGAACCGGGCAATAGCACCGGTTCGTAAGGCCCTTTAGTGCTGGTTCGGTAACCGGCACTAAAGTGTGGGCACTAAAGGCCCCCCTTTAGTACCAGTTGAAAGTGCGTTATATCGACTAGAGGGGGGTGAATAGGCAATTTTTATGAAATTCTTCACTGAGAAATTTGCCGGTGAGGAAATTCCTTAGCGAAGAACTACTAGCAGCGGAATAAGTACTCAAAAGTAAAGATAACAGAATACAAGCATGGTCATCATGATGAAATGAAGACAGGCACAGAGTACAAGTAGCGTAAGCACAGGATAACACAGGATGAAGACAAACAGACTGAAAAAATTGAACTGAGGAAATTGAGAAAGTCTTCAGTCAAAGTCTTCAAACACAGATATGAACAAGCACACAACACAGTTATGAGGAAATGAAAGAGTTGAGGAAATAGAACCAGTAAGGTTGGTGAAGACAATGATTTGGTAGACTAGTTCCAACTGCTGTCTCAGTTGTACGTCTGGTTGGAGCGGCTGAGTATTTAAACTCGAGGACACACAGTCCCAGACACCCAGTCCTGAACATGCAGCTCAGGACACCAAGTCCTCACCGTATTCTCCTTGAACTAAGGTCACACATAAAAGTGCGTTATATCGACTAGAGGGGGGGGGGGGTAAATAGGCGATTTTTATGAAATTCTTCGCTGAGGAATTTGCCGGTGAGGAAATTCCTTAGCGAAGAACTACTAGCAGCGGAATAAGTACTCAAGAGTAAACATAACAAAATACAAGCATAGTCATCATGATGAAATGAAGACAGGCACAGAGTACAGGAAGCGTAATCACGGGATAACACAGGATGAAGACAAACAGACTGAAGAAATTGAACTGAGGAAATTGAGAAAGTCTTCAGTCAAAGTCTTCAAACACAGATATGAACAAACGCACAACATAGTTATGAGGAAATGAAAGAGCTGAGGGAATAGAACCAGTAAGCTTAGTGAAGACAATGATTTGGTAGACCAGTTCCAACTGTTGTCTCAGTTGTACGTCTGGTTGGAGCGGCTGAGTATTTAAACTCGAGGACACACAGTCCCGGACACCCAGTCCTGAACACGCAGCTCAGGACACCCAGTCCTCACCGTATTCTCCTTGAACTAAGGTCACACAGACCTCGTCCAATCACTCGTGGTAAGTCTTCAGGCGACTTCCAAACCTTCACAAACTTGGTCACTCGGTGATCCACAATTCCTCTTGGATGCTCTATACCATGACGCCTAACCGTCTAGAAGAAGCACAGTCTTCAAAGGTAACAAGCGCTGGATCCACGCAGGATCAATCTCTTCAGTGATGCTCAATCACTTGGGGTTTGTAGGTGTTTGGGTTTTGGGTTTTTGGTTTTTCCTCACTTGATGATTTTTGCTCAAAGTCCTCACAGGATGGGTTGCTCTCAAATGACAAGTGTCAGTTTCTCTCGGAGCAGCCAACTAGCTAGTGGTTGTAGGGGGCGGCTATTTATAGCCTAGGGAGCAGCCCGACATGATAAGACATAAATCCCCTTCAATGATATGACCGTTAGGTGGATAGATATTTTGGGATAGCTGGCGCATAGCACAACAACAGTTGGAATTTTGAGTAGCAAAATCCTCAGGGCTATCATGTTCCTCACTGTGTAGGCTATCCGCACTAGCGAATTCCTAACTCCTTAGTCAGGACAAATTCCTCAGAGACCAGAAGAACTTCATCTCTGCCACTGAAGAAATTGACTGAACTGTATGAGATTTCCAATGGCTTCACTCGAAGGGATTGGTAGGTGTAGGATTGTGAGTTGAGCATCACATGGAAAATTTTCCTTAGTATTGCCTCGACCCCCTTTAACAGTACGACGTTTCCTATGACTCAAGAAAGAGAAAAACAAAACTACGAAAACGAAAGTCTTCAAGCTTCATATTCCTCGCATGAATATCAAGTCTTCACGGACACACCAATTTCTTCACTTTCAAAGTCTTCATGAAAGTCTTCAGAAATATCAAAATCTTCAGTCGAAGATATTTATTTTTAGGGGTCGCCTTTTCCTGTAAATATCAAACTCCTCATAGACTTATAGACCTATGTACACTCACAAACGCATTAGTCCCTTAACCTATAAGTCTTCAATACACCAAAATCACTAAGGGGCACTAGATGCACTTACAATCTCTCCCTTTTTGGTGATTGATGACAATATAGGTTAAGTTTTCAACGGGGATAAACATATGAAGTGTAACTACTGATATTGAGGAATTTGATTGCAAGATATAGAAGAACTCCCCCTGAAGATGTGCATAGTGAGGAATTTGCTTTTGAAGCAATGCACACTTGAAGAGTTGAATCATGGAGATCTCCCCCTATATCTTGTAATTCATACACGCATTTAACATATAATATGAAGAATTTGAAATGCATGATGAAAATATGGTGCCTGATTAAATTCAGCATGCGTGTAATAATATTAACGAGGAATAAGCATGCAGAATAGTGCATCAAAAGTATCAGAGCACAGTGCATCAAAAGTATTAGAGCACCATTGGGTTTAAGATTACAACTCGATCCAATAAAGTTTCAGAAGAACGAGAGTTGTAACTTAGCAAGAAAAAAACGCCCATATAGTCGACCCGCTTGAAGACTAACTCATATTTCTCCCCCTTTGTCATCAAATGACCAAAAGGATCGAAAATAAGGACTAACGCCCCTGAAGATAATCATGTTGATGAAGGAGCGCCAGCGTTATTGGGGTCGTTTGTTGATGTAGGGCCTGCCGCAGTGTCGTCCAAATCTTCATGTTCACCAGTGTCGCGCGATGAAGAATATGAGCTGGCCACCAGAGAAGGAACCTTGACCTTCTTGAATTTCTTCGGTGGAGGTGCAGACCAGTCAAAATCTTCTTTGAGACCCATGTTCTTCAGATCTTCTTCACCATACATATGTGACAGGATTGCCCAGGTGCGACCGAAGACTTGATGGAGGTAGTAGTGGTTTTTCTTCACTGCATTGTGTGTGGCAGTCATGTTGTGAAGAAGTGAACCAAACTGACGCGTAACCCATTTGTGAGTTCGATCCACCTTCTGGTGAAGACTAAGCAGAAGTTCACGGTCAGTCATCACGCGCGGAGCAGTGGCTTGAGGAGTGGACTTGGGTGCATTGGCAGAGTCATGTGTGGCAGAGTCATCATTGGTTGAATAAGATGCAGCTTTGCGAAACTTACCATCCAATGGACGAATGCCTTCATCTATTACAGCTGGTGCCTTGCCCTTTCCATCAACTGAGGAATATGTTTGCTTGAGGACTTCAATTGGGGGCAAGTAGCTGAGGTGATTCTGGAAATCAGCTTTGTAGTTGAGTGAAGACCTTGTCCTGAGGAATCTCATAATCCAAGGTGCAGAAGGCTTCAGCTCAAATGGAGACAATGCAACATTGGCCATAGTCCTCATGAAGAAATCGTGATAATTGACAGGAATGCCATGAACGATGTTGAATACCAGATTGTTCATGATGCCAACAATTTCCTCATCAGATGAGTCGTGGCCTTTGATGGGACTGATTGTCCTCTTAAGAATATGATAGACAGTTCTGGGCACGTACAACAATTCCTTCACGAGGAATTTGGTTCTTGGTGCTTGACCTGGATTCAAAGGTTTCATCAGCACCTGCATGTAATGATGTGTGAGCTCAGGTTCACTGTAGATGCAGCGAGCTTCTTCAAGGGGAGGACTGAGTGGTAGAGCACGAAGCAATTCAGAGGCTGGTGCAGTGTAGTGAGTGTTTTCGGACATCCAGTCCAGCACCCATGAATTCACATCTTCAGCATCTCCGGTGATGTGCAGCGTTGCATAGAATTGAAGAATTAGTACTTCATTCCAATCGCAGATGTCAGAGCAAAAGTTTAGCAGTCTAGCATCGTGAAGAACACTGAGGACTAGTGTGAAGCACGGCAGAGATTCCATATCCACGTGAGGAATATGCTCATGGTAGAAGATCTTCTCCTTGTTGAACAGCACTGAGGAATAGAAATTGGCTTGACTAGCAGTCCAGAAATGCCTCTTCCTAATGCGAGCAGAGTCATATGGGTTGTAATCTTCGAAGAATACGTGCTCACCGAAGAAATCATCAGCCTTGAACTTTTGCTTGCGTGAGAATGGATCCTTTGGCTTCGGCAGAGGAGTGTTAGTGAGTTGCATCACGACCTCAGGAATCTCAATCGCAGGTTCTTCAGGCTGAGGAATTTCTGGTTTCTCCTTAGTGGCACTCTGCATCGTTGGTTGTTCAGCAGCAGCAGTTTCTTCAGCGCTAGTGGCTGGAATTTCCTCATGGACAGATGCAGTGGGATGAGTTTCTTCAGAGCCCATGTGAATAGTTTGTGTGGGGGACTGAGGAATTTGCTGTAGAGGGGTGAACATTGGAGAGTTTGGATGCTGACTTTCCCAGAATTCATCACTAATTACGGGTGTGGAGCAGCCAATGTCCACATCTTCATCTTCCATTTCTTCAACGCCAGCCTCTTCAGCTGTGAACTGAGGCATAGGCGAGGAGATGATATGTGTTGAAGGGATCGCATCCACTTCAATTTCTTCATCCAACGGTTTAGATGAAGCAGCAGAAGGAGTTTCTTCATCAGATCCGCTGGGGATCACATATTCTTCATCAAAAGGAACAAGGTCCTTTGATGGCCTCGTTGAGATGGGAACAACATCAATCGGATTTGCAAATGAACTTGTCATAGGCTTCATTTTCTTCGGAGCTGAAGAATCTGAAGCAACTGATGCTTTCCTTTTCTTCACTGCAGCACACTCTGCAGCCTTGGTCTTCTTCACATCTGATGCAGATGGAAGGACTGGAGTTGAAGTTGGTGCAGGAGCAGCTGAGGAATCTGGTTGATTTTCTTCAGGCATAACTGATGCAGTTGCCCTGAGTTCTTCAGTTTCTTCAGGCACACCACTAGTGGGTGCCCTGGCGATTTCTTCAGCGGCTGGAATGCAGTCATCAGCCCTGGAACTCACATTATCTTCAGCAGCCTGATTGTCATCAGCGGTGCTGGCATTTTCTTCAGTAGGCTGAGCAGATGCTTCAGCCTGAGGAATTTCCTGTTGCGTTGGGGCTGCAACATTGGAAGTGAAGTTATCCACAAGTTTCACAAAACGAACCTTGGCTCCAAGCCAATCAGCGCGATATGTGTCAAAGTCATCACTGAGTTTCCTAATCTCAGTCTGAATAGTGACAAGTTCTTCAGTTGTCATAGAGACACCATTTTTCTTCAGATAGCGCTCTTTCTTGTACTGCGCTTTCTTGATCTTCCTGGCCTTCTCAAATTTCCACTTTTCTTCTTGAATGAAGTGGGTCAGCATGTGACTCTGGCCAGGAGTCAGCTTGAAGTTAGGCAAGGGAGTGTTGGGGTCCTTGTGCCAATCATCAATGTAGTCGAGGATCAGCTTGGGATCCAAAAGCAGTGGCACCTCTGATCCTATGGCTCTAGCGGCCCTGACTTGCCTGTCTCTGATGATTTCTGCAAGTTCATCATCATCAGCTTCGTCTTCATCAGACGGCACTTGGAAAGCGACTTGCTTCTTTTGAGGACTTGGGCGAGGACCTCGTCCAGCAGTGGCCTTTGTCTTCAGCAGTGAGGGGCCAGCTGAGGAACTTGGTGCAGCTGAGGAACTAGCTGAGACACCTGAGGCAATGGAGATGTCGGCAGTCCTTTGGCACGAGGCGAGATGCACAGGTGCTGAGGATTTAGTCGGAACAGCTGAAGGCTTTGGCGGAGGAGCTGAGGACTTTGGAGGAACTGGAGCAGCATGAGGAATTTACCGTGAGGGCTTTGAGGATTCTGGCCATGAGGGCATTGCTAAGGAACTTGGCCTTGAGGGCATTGTTGGTGAAGCACTTGGCTTGCGCGCAGGCTTCTTTGACATAGCCTTCTTTGGCTTGACAGCAAAGGCCTCAACAGAGGCAGCAGCAACAGAGTCTTTATTAAATTTCCTCACTGCTTCTCTGGCTTGCTTAGCCAGCTTGGCTTGGCGCTTGGCCCATTCATTAGAATAGTCCTCACCGCACTTGAGGCTGGTGGGATCAGCGATTTGGCCAGGTGCCAATGGAGCTCTTGGGCATGGAGGATTGAGTGCGAATTTCTTCATGTACTTAGGAGTGACATATCTGTACTCCCTCCATTCTCTTGCCCATCTCCTCTCTATCTTCTGAATGCGCACTTTGCGCTCATTCTTGGTTTCCTCAGTAGGTGTGCAGTACCCAGCATATATGTCATCAGGGATCTCAAACGCTGTATTTACCTCAGGCCTCTTTCCTCCCTTCTGTGGCTTCTTACCGTCAGCCATTTTCTTCAGTTGAGGAATTTGAACAATTGAATTCTCTGAAGAAGTATGCAACTTTTCTTCGAGGAATGCTGCAAATGAGTTAAGTTGATGAGAACCTAGTGATTCAACAGCTGACATGTGTACCTGTGAATAGAGTATAGTTGTGAGGAATTTGGAGAGGTCATATGCATTCTTAGAAGGTTTTGAAAAAAAAACAAGTTTGAGGAATTTGACCAGATGAGTCTTGATGAATTTCACTAAGCATTCTTTGTCTTAAGTTCCAGAGATGTGTAGATTAAAAAATCCACACATTTGAGGAATCTTGAAGAAAAAAACATGGCTTAGAGAAACGAGTCAAGAACAGATGACTTGTGAGGTGTTTAGTCTGTGAATCTATGAAGAAAAACACCTTTGAAGATTTTGAACATAATCATTCGAATCAACGAGGGTAGTAAAAGTAACTTTTAATTACCCTGGACGAAGAACATGACGAACTGGAGTGAGGAGATGTGAAGTTCGTCTGTGCAGATCTTCCACGCCCTAACTTGGCGGAGGAAGACAGCTACGGCGACGGCGGAGTGAAGATTTCTGCGGTCGGCGCGAGTACGTCGGTGACGAGGTCGAGGCAGTGAAGCTCTTACTCACCAGCGGCGATGAAGTAGCGGCGGCGCAAGGGTTTGAGAAGCTCGAGCTAGAGAGAGAGGTCGAGCGGAGTAAAAGAAGTGAGGAAGGGAAGGAGGGGTATTTATAGCCACAGTGAAAAACTGTTCGCTCGAAGAAATTGGACGAACGTGCCCCTGACCCTTCTCATTCGCATGACATGTGTCACCCACGTAGTGAGAGGTGGAGATCGTGTTAGATTGTGGGTGAGTGGATAAGTGTATCGTGGGATGCGGAACGGTTTGTGCGGCAAAGCCGAAAATTTCGATAAGATAGGTTTTAAAGTTCCGTTCGCAATTTCTTCAGCTGACAAGGACACAGTGAAGATTTTGAACGAGTTTCAAATAGAACGCACATGAAGAATTTGTGAACAGATTAGGTTGAGTATAGCATAGAGGGGAAGGGTCCGATCACATTCACTTAGCAGAGAACCAACTTGAAGAAATAGCAATAAGTGAATGTTGTAGAGGACATAAACTCATATATATATATCCAATGAAGAAAAACGACGGAACCAGTGAAGACTATGCAAAGTTGAAGAATATGAATAATTTGAGGAATTTCAACTTTTGGTGGTGGCGTGACCCACCGTATAAGAATGATGATTTCAGACAACGCGTACAATTATCGTAGGGTTCTGAGAATCAAATTCTTTATTAATTTCTTCACACTAAGAGTGTTATTCTTCATTGATTGAAGAAAAACGTTTCTTCATGTGTTGCACATCTAAGTCATCAATTTTGCATAAGTGTTAGGATGAGTGTCCTTTTCAAAGAACATTCAAAGATTCTAGGATATTTAGCTCACACTGCAACTTGCTAAATCTCTTCTCATCCAAGGGATTTGTGAAGATATCGGCTAGCTGTTCTTCAGTCTTCACATGCTCAATAGAAATGTCGCCCTTCAACACATGATCACGAAGAAAATGATGATGTATCTGAATGTGCTTTGTCTTCGAGTGCTCAACTGGGTTGTGAGCAATCTTGATGGCACTCTCATTGTCACAGAAGAGAGGCACATTCTTCATGTTGACGCCGTAGTCCTTGAGAGTTTGCTTCATCCATAGCAATTGGACATAGCAAGAACCAGTGGCAATGTACTCAGCTTCAGCAGTAGATAGTGATACGCAGTTCTGTTTCTTCGAGGACCAACAGACCAAAGATCATCCGAGGAAATGACATGTACCAGATGTTGACTTGCAGTCCACACGATCACCAACATAGTCAGAGTCGGAATATCCAATGAGATCAAAAGCCAAGCCCTTGGGGTACCGTAATCCAAGTGTTGGTGTGTGATCTAGATATCGAAGAATATGCTTCACAGCCTTATGGTGTGATTCCTTCGGTGTAGCTTGAAATCGGGCACACATGCAAACACTAAGCATTATATCTGGCCTAGATGCACATAAGTACAATAAGGAACCTATAATGGAGCGATATACCTTATGATCGAAGTCAATACCATTTTCATCAGTGCATAGATGGCCATTTGTGGGCATAGAATTTTTGACGCCTTTGCAATCTTGCATGCCGAATTTCCTCAGTACATCCTTGAGGTATTTCTCTTGAGATATGAATATGCCATTGTGTTGTTGACGAATTTGAAGACCTAAGAAGAATTTCAACTCTCTCATCCTAGACATTTGATATTCTTCACTCATCATATAGGCAAATTCATCACTATAACGTTGGTCAGTACAGCCAAAGATAATATCATCAACATATATTTGGCACACAAACAATTCACCATCATAAGATTTACTGAAAAGAGTAGGGTCAAGTGAACCGGGTTTGAAGCCTTTCTTCATGAAGAGTTCTTTCAAGGTATCATACCAAGCCCGTGGGGCCTTCTTGAGGCCATAGAGGGCCTTGTTGAGTCTGAAGACTTTGTCAGGATTCTTTGGATCTTCAAAACCTGGGGGTTGAGCAACATATACTTCTTCCTCAAGCTTACCATTGAGGAATGCACTTTTCACATCCATTTGATATAAAGTGATATCATGATGGTTAGCATAAGCAAGTAATATGCGAATAGCCTCAAGTCTAGCAACAGGTGCAAAAGTTTCATCGAAATCAATTCCTTCAACCTGTGTGTAGCCTTGAGCTACAAGCCGTGCCTTATTCCTCACCACAAGGCCATTTTCATCTTGCTTGTTGCGGTAGATCCACTTTGTGCCGATGATATTGTGCTTGCGAGGATCTGGACGTTTGACCAGTTCCCAGACATTGTTGAGCTCTAACTGATGTAATTCTTCTTGCATGGCCTGAATCCACTCAGGCTCCAGAAATGCTTCATCTACCTTAGTGGGATCTGTAATAGAGACAAAAGCATAGTGCCCACAAAGTTAGACAAATGTGAAGCTTTTGAGCGTGTGAGAGGACCTGGCGCTTTGATGTCATTGATGATCTTTTCAACTTGCACTTCTTTTGCAATGCGAGGATGAGCTGGTTGTTGTTGAAGAATTTTATCAGCGTTTTCTTCAGCATTTTCTTCACGTGCATTAGCCCGACGTTCTTCATGTTCTGGAATGAATTCTTCAACAGATTCTTCAGTAGGAATGACATCCTCAGTAGCCTTGAACTTGATAGTTTCCTCAGGTGCTGGTTCATCTATCACAGTAGGTAGGTGCTCTCTTTGCGAGCCATTAGTTTCATCGAACCACACATCTATAGTTTCAACAACTTTGTGAAGAATGTTGTTGAAGACTCTGTAGGTGTGCGAGTCCTTTCTGTAACCAAGCATAAAACCTTCATGTGCTTTCGGTGCAAATTTTGAGTTGTGATGAGGATCTCTAATCCAACATTTAGCACTGAAGACTTTGAAATAACTTACATTGGGTTTCTTATCAGTGAGGAGTTCATAGGCAGTCTTTTTGAAGAATTTGTGAAGATATACTCTGTTGATGATGTGGCAGGCAGTATCAATTGCCTCAGTCCAGAAATGACGAGGCGTTTTGTATTCATAAAGCATAGTGCAAGCCATCTCAGCAAGAGTCCTGTTCTTGCGCTCCACGACGCCATTCTGCTGAGGAGTGTAAGGAGCAGATAACTCATGAGTAATACCAAGTTCATCAAGATAGTCATCGAGACCAGAATTCTTGAACTCAGTGCCATTGTCACTTCTGATGTGCTTGATCTTCACACCAAAGTTGGTTGAAGCCCTCGAGGAAAATCGTTTGAAGACTTCCTGCACTTCATGTTTGTAAGTAACAAGGTGTACCCATGTGTAGCGAGAATAATCATCAACAATAACAAAGCCATATTGAGATGCTTCATTTGAAATAGCAGAATAATGATTAGGACTAAAGAGATCCATGTGAAGCAATTCTAACGGGCGAGTGGTGATCAGAGCACCATCGGGTTTAAGTTTACAACTCGATCCAATAAAGTCTCAGAAGAACGAGAGTTGTAACTTAACAAAAAAACGCCCATATAGAAAGACCCGCTTGAAGACTAACTCAAAATTCTCCCCCTTTGTCATCAAATGACCAAAAGGATCGAATATGAGGACTAAACGCCCCTAAAGAATATCAAGTTGATGAAGGAGCGCCAGCGTTGTTGGGGTCGTTTGTTGTAGTAGGGCCTACCGCAGTGTCGTCCAAGTCTTCATTTTCATCGATGTCGCGCGATGAAGAAAATGAGCTGGCCACCAGAGAAGGAACCTTGACCTTCTTGAATTTCTTCGGTGGAGGTGCAGACCAGTCAAAATCTTCCTTGAGACCCATTTTCTTCAGATCGTCTTCACCATACAGATGTGATAGAATGGCCCAGGTGCGGCCGAAGATTTCATGGAGGTAGTAATGGTTTTTCTTCACTGCATTGTTTGTAGCAGTCATGTTGTGAAGAAATGAAGCAAACTGACGCTTAACCCATTTATGATTTCGATCCACCTTCTGGTGAAGACTAAGCAGAAGCTCACGATCAGTCATCACACGAGGAGCAGTGGCTTGAGGAGTAGACTTGGGTGCATTGGCAGAGTCATGTGTGGCAGAGTCGTCATTGGTGGAATAAGAGGTAGCTTTGCGAAACTGACCATCCAATGGACGAGTGCCTTCATCTATAATAGCTGGTGCCTTGCCCTTTCCATCAACTAACAAATAGGTCTGCTTGAGGACTTCAATTGGGGGCAAGTAGCTAAGATGATTTTGAAAATCAGCTTTGTAGTTGAGTGAAGACCTTGTCCTAAGGAATCTCATAATCCAAGGTGCATAAGGCTTAAGCTCAAATGGAGACAGTGCAACATTTGCTAGAGTCCTCATGAAGAAATCGTGATAATTGACAGGAATGCCATGAACGATGTTGAATACCAGATTCTTCATGATGCCAACAATTTCCTCATCAGATGAGTCGTGGCCTTTGATAGGACTCATTGTCCTCGTAAGAATACGATAAACAGTTCTGGGCACATAAAGCAATTCCTTCACAAGGAATTTGGTTCTTGGTGCCTGACCTGGCTTCAAAGGTTTCATCAGCACCTGCATGTAGTGATTTGTAAGCTCAGGTTCACTGTAGATGCAACGAGCTTCTTCAAGGGGAGGACTGAGTGGTAAGGCACGAAGCAATTCAGAAGCTGGTGCAGTGTAGTGAGTGTTTTCAGACATCTAGTCCAGCACCCATGAATTCACATCTTCAGAATCTCCTATGATGTGCAGCGTTGCATAAAATTGAAGAATCAGTTCTTCATTCCAATCGCAGATGTCAGAGCAAAAGTTTAACAGTCCAGCATCATGAAGAACACTGAGGACTGGTGCGAAGCACGGTAGAGATTCCATATCTCAATGAGGAATGTGCTCATGGTAGAAGATTTTCTCTTTGTTGAACAACACTGGCTTGACTAGCAGTCCAGAAACGCCTCTTCCTAATGCGAGCAGAGTTATAAGGGTTGTAGTCTTCGAAGAATACATGCTCGCCGAAGAAATCACCAACCTTGAACTTTTGCTAGAGTGAGAATGGATCCTTGGGCTTGGGTAGAGGAGTGTCAGTGAGTTGCATCACGACCTTAGGAATCGCAATCTCAGGTTCTTCAGGCTGAGGAATTTCTGGTTCCTCTTCAGTGACAGTCTGCGTCTTCAGATGTTCAGCAGCAACAGTTTCTTCAGCACTAGTGGCTGGAATTTCCTCATGTACAGGTGAAGTGGGGTGAGTTTCTTCAGAGCCCATTTGAACAGTTTGTGTGGGGGACTGAGGTATTTGCTGCAATGGTGTGAACATTGGAGAGTTTGGATGCTGACTTTCCCAGAATTCATCACTCATCACTGGTGTGGAGCATCCAACGTCCACATCTTCATCTTCCATTTCTTCAATGCCGACCTCTTCAGCTGTGAAATGAGGCATAGGTAAGGAGATAACAGGTGTTGAAGGGATTGTATCCACTCCAATTTCTTCATCAATCTGCTCTGACGAAGCAGCAGAATGATTTTCTTCATCAGATCCGCTAAGGATCTCATATTCTTCATCGAAAGGAACAAGGTACTTTGATGGCATAGTGGAGAGAGGAACAACATCAATGGGATTTTCAAACGATCTTGTCAAAGGCTTCATCTTGTTCGGAGCTGAAGAATATGAAGTAGCTGATGCTTTCCTTTTCTTCACTGATGCACGCTCTGCAACCTTGATCTTCTTCACATCTGATGCAGATGGAAGGATCGGAGTTGGTGTTGGCGTAGGAGCAGCAGAGGAATCTGGTTGATTTTGTTCAGGCACAACTAATGCAGTTGCCCTGATTTCTTCAGTTTCTTCAGGCGCACCACTAGTGGATGCCCTGGCAATTTCTTCGGCGGCTGGAATGCAGTCATCAGCCCTGGAACTCACATTTTCTTCAGCAGCCTGATTTTCATCAGTAGTGCTGGCATGTTCTTCAGTCGGCTGAGCAGATGCTTCAGCCTGAGGAATTTCTTGTTGCGTTGGGGCAGCAACATTGGAAGTGAAGTTATCAACCAGTCTCACAAAACGAACTTTGGCTCCAAGCCAATCAGCATGGTATGCGTCAAATTCATCACTGAGTTTCTTGATCTCGGATTGAGTAGTGACAAGTTCTTCAGTTGTCATAGAGACAACGTTTTCTTCAGATAGTGCTCCTTCTTGTATTGCGCTTTCTTGATGTGCCTGGCCTTCTCAAATTTCCACTTTTCTTCTTGAATGAAGTGGGTCAGCATGTGACTTTGGCCAGGAGTCAGCTTGAAATCAGGCATGGGAGTGTTGGTTTCCTTGTGCCAAACATCAATGTATTCGAGGATCAACTTGGGATCCAAAAGCAGTGGCACATCTGTTCCCTTGGCTCTAGCGGCCCTGACTTGCCTATCTCTGATGATTTCTGCAAGTTCATCATCATCAGCTTCGTCTTCTTCAGACGGCACTTGGAAAGCGACTTGCTTCTTCTGAGGACTTGGGCGAGGACCTCGTCCAGCAGTGGCCTTTGTCTTCAGTAGAGAGGGTCCCGTTGAGGAATTTGGTGCAGCTGATGAACTAGCTGAGACACCTGAGCAATGGAGATGCCTGTAGTCCTTTGGCATGAGGCAAGATGCACAGGTGCTAAGGACTTTGTCGGAACAACTGAGGACTTTGGAGGAGCAGGAGCAGTATGAGGAATTTGCCGTGAGGGCTTTGAGGATTCTGGCCGTGAGGGCATTGCCGAGGAACTTGGCCTTGAGGGCACTGTTGATGAAGCACTTGGCTTGCGCGCAAGCTTCTTTGACATAGCCTTCTTTGGCTTGACAGCAGAGGCCTCAGCAGAGGCAGCAGCAGCAGCAGAGTCTTCATTGAATTTCCTCACTGCTTCTCTGGCTTGCTTAGCCAACTTGGCTTGGCGCTTGGCCCATTCATCAGGATAGTCCTCACTGCGCTTGAGGCTGGTGGGATCTACTATTTGGCCAGGTGCCAATGGAGCTCTTGGGCATGAAGGATTGAGTGCAAATTTCTTCATGTACTTTGGAGTTACATACCTGTACTCCCTCCATTCCCTTGCCCATCTCCTTTCTATCTTCTGAATGCGCACCTTGCGCAGATTTTTGTCTTCCTCAGGAGGTGTGCAGTACCCAGCATAGATGTCATCAGGGATCTCAAAGGCAGTCATAACCTCAGGCTTCTTTCCTCCTTTCTGTGGCCTTTTACCATCAGCAATTTTCTTCAGTTGAGGAATTTGAACAATCGAATTCTTTGAAGAAGAATGCAACTTTTCTTCGAGGAACGCTACAAATGAGTTAAGTTGATGAGAACCTAGTGATTCAGCAGCTGACATGAGTACCTGTGAACAGAGTATAGTTGCGAGGAATTTGGAGAGGTCATATGCGTTCTCAGAAGGTTTTTCAAAAAGAACAAGTTTGAGGAATTTGACCAGATAAGTCTTGAAGAATTTCACTAAGCATTCTTTGTCTTAGGTTCCAGAGTTGTATAGATCGAAGATCCACACAATTGAGGAATCTTGAAGAAAAATGATGCTTAGAGAAACGAATCAAGAACAGATGACTTGTGAGGTGTTTAGTGTGTGAAGATATGAAGAAAAACACCTTTGAAGATTTTGTAGATAATCATTCGAATCAATGAGGGAAGTAAAAGTAACTTTTAATTACCCGGATGAAGAACACGATGAACAGTGAAGTGGATATGTGAAGTTCGTCTGTGTAGATCTTCCACACCCTAACTCGGCGGAGGAAGATGGCTACGGCGGCGGCGGAGTGAAGATTTCCGCGGCCGGCGCGAGTATGGCGGCGACGAGGTCGAGGCAGTGAAGCTCTTCCTCACCGGCGACGATGAAGTAGCGGCGGCGCTAGGGTTTGAGAGGCTCGAGCTGGAGAGAGGTCGAGCGGAGTAAAAGAAGTGAGGAAGGGGAAGAGGGGTATTTATAGCCACAGTGAAAAACTGTTCGCCCGAAGAAATTGGACGAACGTGCCCTTGACCCTTCTCATTCGCTTGACATGTGTCACCCACGTATTGAGAGGTGGAGATCGTGTGTGATCGTGGGTGAAAGGATAAGTATATCGTGGGATGCGGAACGGTTTGAGCGGCAAAGCCGAAAATTTAGATAAGATCGGTTTTAAAGTTCCTTTCGCAATTTCTTCTGCTGACAAGGACACAGTGAAGATTTTGAACGAGTTTCAAATAGAACACACATGAAGAATTTGTGAATAGATTGGGTTGAGTATAGCATAGAGGGAAAGGGTCCGATCACATTCACTTAGCAGAAAAACTAACTTGAAGAATTAGCAATAAGTGAATGTTGTAGAGGACATAAACTCACATATATATATATAGCCAATGAAGAAAAATGATGGAAACTGTGAAGACAATGCAAAGTTGAAGAATATGAACAATTGAGGAATTTCAACTTTTGGTGGTGGCGTGACCCACCGTATAAGAATGATGATTTCAGACACCGCGTACAATTATCGTAGGGTTCTGAGAATCAAATTCTTCGTTAATTTCTTCACACTAAGAGTGTTATTCTTCATTGATTGAAGAAAAATGTTTCTTCATGTGTTGCACATCTAAGTCATCAATTTTGCATAAGTGTTAGGATGAGTGTCCTTTTTCAAAGAACATTCGAAGATTCTAGGATATTTATCTCACACCGCAACTTGCTAAATCTCTTCTCATCCAAGGGCTTTGTGAAGATATTTGTAACATCCCAAAATTCTAAATTTTGGAATGTTATACTAAATAGATAGATTTGTTTGATTGAGTGTGATTGAGTGAAATTCGAAACTTTTTGAAAGTTAAATGAGAGGGAATAAAAGGACTTTCCCAAACTTTCACATTTGCATTTTTATGATCTCTTGAATTCAAATTCTTTTCAATCACAAAACCCTGGAGAGAAGATGTCATGACTTCTTCCATTTATTCAAATGACAAGGGGTGTTGAAAATATTTGAATTTCGTTTGAAAATATTTCCAATTCTGAAACTTTATGCAACTCAATGATTTTCACGAGAGAAGATAAAATGACTTCTCAAATTATATGAAATATGAGTTGGGAGTTTCAAAGAAACTCAAATTAAAAATCCATTTGAAATTATTTTCAATATCGGGTTATTGAGTTTTATTCAAATTATTTTTCTCCAAAAATAAAATATATGAAAATTAGGGTAACATGATTCCCTACAACAAAAAATTGGAGAGAAATAAATTTGAAATCATTTTGGTATTTTTAATATGATTTTTATTGGGTTTTATTAGACTAGTAGCACTCTTTAAATTATCTGATTTTGTGTGTATTTTATTTATAAAAATGTTCACGTTGTAGGAATTCTTTTTCTGAAAATTTTGATATATTATATGCCTATATAATTTTTTTATCTGTTGCTTGGAAAATCTTTAAAAAAATAAAAAAAAACAAAAAAAAACAAATCTTTGCCGACTGGGCCGGCCCAGCACCCAGCCAGGCCGCGGCCTAGCCAGCCCAGCCCCGCGCGTCCCCGACCTCCACTCGGTCTCCCGAGCCAGCACGGGAGCGCCGCCGCCGCCATGGACGCCGTGGTCGCCCCGGCCTCCTCCTTGCCCCTCGCGCACGCCACGCCACCACCTCCCCTCCCCTCCTATAAAATCGCCGCCCTGGGCCCCGCCTCTCTCTCCTCCCTCGCACTCCCGCGCCGCCGCAGATCCGCATCGCGCCGCCTTGCAGGACTTTGACGCCGCCGCTGCTTCCCCGCTGCTGCCGCCGGCTTGCTGCTCCGCCCGGCGCC
>NC_041380.1:471013943-471022613 GCF_002162155.2 Triticum dicoccoides | reverse complement strand
TTAGCCGCGCCGCCACCCGCCGCTGTCGCCGCTCCTCGCAGTCGCTGGAGCCACGCCGCCCTCGCCGGAGATCCGCCGCCTGTTCCTCACCGAAGAACCGCCCCGAACCGGTATAAAACCGCCCCGGTCCGGTTTATTTTCCTTTAGGTTTATTTCGGTTTTCATTTAAAAGAAAACGGTTTAGTTTTTTAGTTAGATCTATTTAGAGAACGTTCTCTGTTTAGAACTAGTTAGTGAACATTCGTTATTTAGTGTTTTCTTTTTCTGTTAATTTCGGCCAGGGACCTAGATGTGAATACTTTATTTACAGAATAGTCCCTGTTCTTCAAACAAGCACAACTTTTTACTCGTTTGTCCAAATCCAACGAAACCAACACCCACGTATTCGTTATGATCCCCTCTATCCATTAAAACAACTCAAACATGTTTTTGAAAAGTTTAAAATTTGAATTAGATCAGATTTGAATTCAAACTTTGTTTGATCATAACTTGAGTTTCGTAGCTCCGTTTGAGTTGATTCTTTTGGCAAATCAAAGCTCTTGACCTAAACTTTCTGATAAGGCCAAATTCATATAATTTTGGTACTGTTAGAAATTGTTTTATGTTGCAAAAGTTATTTGCTTGGTTTTGATGTTTTCCGAATCGTCTTCTTTGATCTTTCTGATCTTTTGAGTGATTGCTTATGTGTGGTTACTATTGCTTGCTTACGATAGATTGACCGGAGTGTGACGAGTAGATCTATCAAGATTTTTGAGTGCGAATCATCTTCATCAACATTGCAGGCAAGTTCACACTTTGATCATATCCCCTTCATACCCAGTTTTCATTGCATTAGATCAAACCTCAAACATTGCATCATTAGGATCTAATTAAATTGTGGGATTGGGAAGTAGTTGATGAGGTAGGAACCTATTACCTGTTTATTATCAAACCCTTGGGAGTTACTATTACGTTATGCTTATATTTCCATGCTATGCTCGTAGACGTGGATTGGGTTTGAGAGTATTTCATGACAGATGTGAGAGATTATTGTTAACTAAGGTTTAACTTAAGGTGGCTACTTTAATACACATCTGGGTGGATTGGTTGGGGCACCCTGGGGATATACCAGTGGATTTGCCCGGACACCTGGGGAAATACCAGTGTTGTCCTAGGAGATCCCGGGGATATACCGTGTGATCATCCTATGGTTCGCCACCCAGGCTCAAAGGGATCATGAGATTATTCATACTAGAAACTTCCGTGTGCAGCCACAAGCTATTATGGGCTCTAGCATAGTTGATTAAGTCGTGTGAACTCTTACAGTGGTAGACTACCAGATGTAGGGGTTGTAGGTGGTACGGTCTACCCATCATAAGGTGCAAACACTTCTGAAAGACTATGTCTCAGTCATCCGTTTCTCAAACACCTTGTAGTGCGAGAAATCCAACGGAGGAGGTCGGGTCTTGTGGGGAAAAGTGCGCAAACCTCTGCAGCGTGTATAAACTAATCATGATTAGCCTTGTCCCCGGTTATGGACAACTTGAGTATCTAGTACCTGGATTATCATCTGAATCTCATCATGTTACGTTAAATTAATTTTGTTGGGTTTTAATGAGGATACTTAATTGGGATTGAGAATGCTGTCAACCATTCTCAATGTTTAACAACCACCATGATAGTTAAATAAAATTTATTCCTTTGCAGTAGGGAAAAATTGGCTTTTCGCAAAAACTTATAACCATAGAGCTTTTCCACCAGCCATATATGCATGTAGTGATAGCCATTGTTCATCATTCCCTATGGTGTGAATTTGCCAGTACATTCAATGTACTGACCCTTTGTGGCTGCAACATCTCATGTTGCAGGATTTCTTATGACGAGTAAGTGATATGTTAGGGTTATGATTTCTACACTCAACTTTGCCGTTGGTGTTGATGGGAATCCACAACCTTGTTACTTCCGCTATTTTGGATTGAGGTAATAGTATTTACGTTACTTTTACATGTGATTTACCTCTATTATAAATCCTCGAGTATTGTGTGTGTCAGCATACCGATCCAGGGATGACACTTAAGCACAGAGACTTGATCCATTCGGGTCGGGTCGCTACAAGATGGTATCAGAGCACATGTTGACTGTAGGACGTGACCCTAGAAACTGGCAAGCCCATAGCAAAGATTTTTCTCTACAACTTTCCCTTTCAAAAAGACCTTTTACCTCTCTTCTCTTCTGAGCTTATTCAAAAATTTCCTTTTAGTGAACTATACCCCTTTCCCCTTTTGACCACACGAAGATTTGACTGATGAGACCACTCCAAGAAGTACAAGATATCGGACAACTAAGACCACTTCAGAATGAAGAGTATTTTCCGTGCATCTGAATAATGGAAACTACAACGGTTAAAGACCAAAGACAAGTAGGATTGAAGGCTCTGAAGAATTCCCAGATTTGTATGACCTAGGAAGGCTACCCTTATGGAACTTGACAGATTATGGAAGTTGTCAATGCCAGAGATCAAGGTGTATCGGAGAAAGACCAGAGCATGGAGCATGAGAACTCAAAGTTTTGTCAAGAAAACCCTAAGGCAGGAGATATAAACTATGGAAGATAGTTTATGGCAATGACAAGGGCAGAAACACGGTTATTCGTGATGTCATCGCCGCTGATGCTATTGTCACTGTGCTGAGTTAAGGGTGCATTTCTTCATAATGGATTTGATGGAAGAAGGCTGATGGAGCACCTATTAGTAAGATGAAGTTTTAACCTTAGCAGGTGTATCACTAGGATCTGGAGTAGTACATCAAGAAGTTTAAGATGGAGCTCCATGAAGCCGTATTAGACAAGGAAGCATTTCGTGAAGAACTCAGGAATCAAAAGCTGAAAGTAGCCAAGTTGGAGGAGCAAAACCTCGAGATACCGGAGATTCGTCAGGAACTGAAGGACAGTAGGACCATGGTTCATGCCAAGGATATTGAAACCCAGAAGTTTGGAACGCAACTCCAAAAGTAATTAAAGGAGGTCACGAGAGATTTCACGTCAACAGAGATGATATGGCAAAAGAACTTGAGAAGACAAGCATGATCGGAAGAAGCCATTGGAGGCATGAACAAGGCTTGAAGAGTTTGGAGACATTGAAGATTTATTGACCTTTATAAGACCAAACCCCTGTTATATACCTACGTTAGATGCGACGTTTGTGAGCTGTCATTTGATTGATGTTTTTTCTCGACAGCCACAATAAAAATCTGTCTTTTCAAAACTTTTGTTTGTATTGTGTGCATCCCTCTCTATTTCTCTTATCTCACCCCAAACCCATGGACCCAATAGAGGATGAATGAAGATGAGCTTGTATTTTCTGGACCGATGAGTCAGTTGGAGACGGACCGATGGATTCAGAACATGGAGGATCATATGAAGAATAACCCTATAGTTGGAAAGGATATGACCCAACACGCTCTTTAGTGCTTTGAAAGAGGTGCTGCTACTTGGTGGAGGATATACCAAACCATGAATGGATGGCAAGGAGTAACCACTTGGAAAGAATTTAAGTTGACTTTGCAAAGATCTCACCTTGTGTCCCAGAAGTTGAAGCCTTATGGAAAGGATATGAAGAAACCTTGTGCATGCAAGATTTGTGGAGAAATAGGACACACCCATAAAGAACACAAGGATGAATGCCCTAATTGTGAAGGAAGTCACCTAGTTGAAGAATGCCCAATTAGGCAGATTACTTGTTTCTTGTGTGAAGGGACTACCCACTATCCTGCTCAGTGTCACATTTACCCCACGGTACAACGAACCATCCAGCAGAAGAAAGAAGTAATGAAAGGAGCCCTTATGGAAATTTTAGAAGAACCCGTGATGAAGGAAGAGGTGGAGGACACACCCAAAGAAGAACCAATTAAACCCTGCACCAAGTCATGCTATTCATGTGGGGAAGAAGGACACATCTCCCAGAATTGCATGAATGGGGATCTAGTAGAATTCCCGACAGAGGAAGTAGAGTATGACTGAGGGAGTCCTGGATTAGGGGGTGTTCGGGTAGCCGGACTATACCTTCAGCCGAACTCTTGGACTATGAAGATACAAGATTGAAGACTTCGTCCCGTGTCCGGATGGGACTTTCCTTGGCGTGGAAGGCAAGCTTGGCGATGCAAGTATTCAAGATCTCCTACCATTGCAACCGACTCTGTGTAACCCTAACCCTATCCGGTGTCTATATAAATCGGAGGGTTGTAGTCCGTAGGCAATCAACTCCATATACAACAATCATACCATAGGCTAGCTTCTAGGGTTTAGCCTCCTTGATCTCGTGGTAGATCTACTCTTGTACTACCCATATCATCAATATTAATCAAGCAGGACATAGGGTTTTACCTCCATCAAGAGGGCCCGAACCTGGGTAAAACATCGTGTTCCCTGCCTCCTGTTACCATCCGGCCTAGACGCACAGTTCGGGACCCACTACCCGAGATCCGCCGGTTTTGACACCGACATTGGTGCTTTCATTGAGAGTTCCTCTGTGTCGTCGCCTTTAGGCCCGATGGCTCCTTTAATCATCAACAACGATACGGTCCAGGGTGAGACTTTTCTCCCTGGACAGATCTTCGTCTTCGGCGGCTTCGCTCTGCGGGCCAATTCGCTCGGCCACCTGGAGCAGATCGAAAGCTACGCCCCTGGCCATCAAGTCAGGTTTGGAAGCTTAAACTACATGGCTGACATCCGTGGAGACTTGATCTTCGACGGGTTCGAGCCACGGCCAAGCGCGCCGCACTATCTCGAGGGGCATGACCTAGCTCTGCCTCCGGACAGTGTCCTGGAGGCCGCACACGCATCGGTTCCGACCCCTAACTCGGAGCCTATTGCGCCAATCGAGGATGAGCAGTTGGACGTCACCTCAGGGGCTTCGATCTCAAAGGCGATCGAGCCGAACGCTAGCCCCGCACTCTGCATGATCCGTGACTCCGAGGATCCGGACTCCTTTCCGAACTCCGAACCCCCCACGCCCCTGCCAATCGAATCCGATTGGGCGCCGATAATAGAGTTCACCGCCGCAGACATCTTTCAGCACTCGCCTTGTGGCGATATCCTGAACTCTCTCAAGTCTCTCTCCTTATCAGGAGAGCCCTGGACGAACTACGGTCAACGAGGATGGGATACGGACGATGAAGAAATTCAAAGCCCACCCACCACCCACTTGGTAGCCACTGTCAACAATTTAAACGACGTGCTCAACTTTGACTCCGGAGACATCGACAGCATGGATGACGATGGAGGAGATACCGACGAACCAACGCCCATAGGGCATTGGACAACCACCTCATCTCACGATGTGTACATGGTGGATACCCCTAAAGGAAGCAACAACGAGGAAAAAGGGGATGGGACGGGAGATCGACCCCCCGAAAGCAATCAAAGCGTTGGCGTAAACGCCGACCCAAGCCCCGCCTCAACAAAAACCCAGCCATAGAGCAGGGCGAGCCGGTAGACGACGAGCAGACCTTAGAGCAACCGTCCGAACAGGGCAACACGGATAGAGAAACCGAACATCCCTCCTCCGGCGAAAATGGCATTCCGAACGACCTCACGCCGAATAAACCTATGGAGCAGAAGAATCTCCATGAGAGGCTCGTTGCAACTGCACGCAGCCTAAAAAAGCAAAAAGCGGAAGCTAAAAACAGTGGAAGATGCACTCCGGATTAGATGGAGCAAAGTAATCAATACCACAGATAAGTACGGTGAAAGTCGCCGCACTAAAAGCTATCCGAAAAGAAAGCTACTACCTGAATTCGACGAAGAGGCCCTAGAGCCCTCGCATTCAAAAAATGAAAAAGCCACACGGTCGGATAGACGACCGCATAAAGCGGCAAGCGGCGCCGCACCTAAATCGGCATGCGACCCACTTAAGGATTCGCATCATGGCCCAGTCAGGTCCATTTATGGGCCAAGAAAGCAAGCTCTCGTAAGCAACGCTATGAAGCCATCATCAGAATCCGGCACACCCAAATACAGGGGCGCCGCACACCCCCTATGTTTCACCGATGAGGTCCTGGACTATGAATTTCCAGAGGGATTCAAACCCGTAAACATAGAGGCATATGATGGAACAACAGACCCTGGAGTTTGGATCGAGGATTATATCCTCCACATACACATGGCTAGAGGAGATGATCTCCACGCCATAAAATATCTACCCCTTAAGCTTAAAGGGCCAGCCCGGCATTGGCTTAAAAGCCTTCCCGAAAACACAATTGGAAGCTGGGAAGAGCTAGAGGATGCTTTCCGAGCAAACTTTCAAGGGACCTATGTCCGCCCTCCGGATGCAGACGATCTTAGTCACATAACTCAACAACCCGGAGAATCAGCTCGGCAGTTCTGGAATAGATTCCTCACTAAAAAGAATCAGATAGTCGACTGTCCGGACGCCGAAGCCTTAGCAGCTTTCAGGCATAACGTCCGAGACGAATGGATCGCCAGACACCTCGGCCAAGAAAAGCCAAGAACAATGGCCGCACTAACAAGCCTCATGACCCGCTTTTGTGCAGGGGAGGACAGCTGGTTGGCAAGGTGCAGCCCCAGCAACCCAAGTACATCGGAAACTAGGGATGGAAACGGAAAACCGCGACGCAACAAGGACCATCGCTGGACTAAGGACAAAAGTCCAAGAGCACGACAGTCAATGCCGGATTCAAAGGCTCACGACAAAATCAGGAAAAATCGCCCCCAGGATAACAGGGATGATCCATCCAACCTAAATAAAGTCCTGGACAGGATATGTCAGATACACAGTACTCCCGGGAAGCCTGCTAACCATACCCATAGAGACTGTTGGGTTTTCAAACAATCCGGTAGACTCAATGCCGAACACAAGGGGCTCGACACACCAGCGAAGACGAGGACGAACCCCAAAAGCAGAGCACCAGGAAACAAAAGAACTTCCCACAAGAAGTAAAAACAGTGAACTCACTTCACATAACAAAACGTGCGGCGCCCGTTAAGGTATGCACCACATGGCCCATCCCCAAAGGGTCCTGCCACTGGTTGTCAAAACCGATCATCTTCGATCAGCTAGATTATTCTAGGAATATCAAGAATGTAGGCTGGACTGCCTTGATACTCGATCCAATAATTGGCGGACTCCAGTTTTCAAATGTCCTTATGGACGGCGGCAGTGGACTAAACCTGATATATCAGGATACAATCTAGCACATGGGGATAAACCCAGCAAGAATCCGCCGCAGCAAAACCTCCTTTCAAGGGGTAATACCTAGTCCGGACACCCATTGTATGGGTTTTCTCTGGCTCGAAGTCATATTCGGCTCTGCCGATAACCTCCGCCGCGAAAAGCTGACCTTCCATATCGTCCCGTTCTCAAGTCGCTATCAAGCACTACTGGGACGCGAAGCTTTCGCTCGCTTTAACGCAATACCGCATTATGCATCTCTTACGCTTAAGATGCCCGGTCCACGAGGCATCATCTCTTTGAAGGGAAAGCACTAAAGTGCACCTCCCCAAGCGGAGGACTGTGCGGCCGCTTTGACAGCCCCACAGCAAAATGGCCTCACCGGCCAAAAAAACTTCGAAATAGGTCATTCAAGACCACGAATGCGGATAGACGAGTTCGGTGCAAAATCATCATTGATGCAGGCCTAGAAGCCATATACCCCCGCACTAGGGGCTCCACGCGTATACAATAAGAGACAATAAAGCTCAATCTTATATATCTTACTTTATACTTTGCTTATTTTAAACTTTTTCGGCACGACCCGTTTCCAACTCAGTTCCTCTCTTTTACAGATGAACGTCGTGTGGCGCCCGTCCAGGATACGGCACAATGGAGACACAGGCGCAGATGTGTAGTAGGGACCCGTCCTAAAGGATTCTTTTCAGATTAAGACCCTACGTAAACCTTTTTTACTATCTCTTGTTGCTACACATCCCCTGGTTTTTTCTTTCTGATATAACCAAGGAGGAGGCTGGAGTCTTGGCATGTGGCCACGTCAGAATTTTTGCACATACCTGGACACCAGGGGCTTTTTTAATAAAGAGTGTTGTTTCGCCCGCACTCATAAAGACCGAAAACCTTAGGGAGTGTTCGGCGTCGCGAGTTTTGGCATTATATGCATCAGCTCCGAATCATGTCTTTGGTCAAATGTTGGGTTGCCCGGCTCCTGAGTTTGGCTACCTTACGTTCCGCTCTATCGGCTAAGGTAGCACCAGGAGAACTACTGCGATTGTGCCCCGGTTCGGTCGGGCGAGCACCTCAGTAGAGAAAGCCGAAAACTGACTGTCATGATGTAGCGTGAGACTGGTCAGCCACTCGATGACCTATCGGAATCTATCGGATTCCTCCACTTTAACGAAGGGCCGCTTCCCGGTCAGGCACATACGCGCCCCGAACTCGGACGAGCGCAGTTGCCACCAAGGGGCTACCTAAATAGTCTCACTGTCAAACTCCTATGGTTAAGTGAAATTGTTAGAGCATTATAGTCCGGTTGCCTGGCCCGCTGCGCTATCACCTCCTTTGTAGGACCAAGACGTTGGGTTAAGTGTGAAAACGCGTCTTCTGCGAGCACCCCCGCACTATGTGCGTGGGGGCTGAAGCCAACGACTGCCATCTTTCAGATTCTGTATATATATATATATATATATATATATATATATATATATATATATATATATATATAT
>NC_041380.1:471006155-471013441 GCF_002162155.2 Triticum dicoccoides | reverse complement strand
CTTAAAACGGCCGCACAGGAGGTGTTCCCAATACTTGGAGGCACAAGTATAAAAAAGGCCAATACAGTTTATCAAAATATTACTTTATAATTACATATGCTATCATAACATAGCATCTTTTGGGCACTGTGTCTCTATTACACGAGCGCCTTCAAGAACTTCCTGAAAATAGTGCTCGGAGGGTACTCGGCTTTTGTCCGAATCTCGGGACGCAACAACGGTGGTCTCCATCTCTGCCCAGTATGTCTTAACACGGGCAAGAGCCATCCTAGCGCCCTCTATGCATGCTGACCTCTTCATTGCATTTATACGCGGCACCGCGTCAAGGAATTGCTGCACCAAGCTGAAATAACTCTTCGGCTTCGATCTCCCCGGCCACAGGTGACCCATGACGTACTTCATGGCGAGTCCAGACAACCTATTTAGTTCAGCCCATTGAGCCAAACGATCATCCACTGCCAGTGGACGCTCTGGATTGTGAAACTGCGACCAGAAAATCTTTTCCACTTCGCGATCTTTCTGATCTTGAAAGTGTTCGGTCGCATCAGCAGCACTCGCTGCCAAGTCCAGATAGGTATCCTCCACACTCCACATTCGGTCCAACGGAGCAAACTTCGGATCACAAAATTTCCTTCGCAGCATAAAGGGCTTTCCAGCCGCAATCTGTTCGGCCTGATGCAGCTCCTCCTTCGCAGCTCTCATCGCAGAGCGCGCGCCCTTGGCATTGGCAACGGCCTTCTCTAAGTCCGTCTGTTTCACCTGGTCTTCTTTTTCAAGAAGTCTGCAATGGTCTGTAGCACTTTTTAACTTTTCGGCCATCTCGGCCATCTCTTCTCTGCTTCGGCAATGAGCAGCCAGTTCGTCTCTTAGCTCTTCAAGGGCTTTCCTGGTGGCCGCATCACTTTCGCTGGCTTGTTCTTTAGCTCGGGCAAGTTCTGCCCTAAGACTCTCCACGGCGGCCGCACCATCTGCGTCAAGCACACACATCGTAAGACACAGGCATAAAACTGTTCTTACCTGATGCCGCCCGAGGAATTACATACCTTGAGCCTCATCAAGCCGCTTATCGACAAGCGTGATGTCGGCATCTGCCACTTCCAGTTGCCGCTTTAGTTCGGCAAAATCGTCAGTTCGGCTCGATTCCGGACACCCTGCCGCCTACATTCAAAGGCGACATCTTAGACCTGGGATTATGATCCTCCGCGTGCCGTCATTTCTTGACGACGCGCAGAGTCTCAGGGGCTACTATCTACACAGGGCGCATCTTATTCATGCGCAACTGACAAAAGTATACATTATCTAATGTACCTCGAAACCCGTCAGTAAACTTTTGACGGCCTCATACAGTCCGCTCTCTACGGATGAAATCCTTTCAATCACCGTGCCCATCATTGCGTGGTGCTCCTCTGAGATAGAAGCTCGCCCCAGCAGAATCTTTAGCTCCTCCGGCCGAGCACCAGATGGTGCCGGGCTCGTCCCATGACCTCTTTCGAAGGCCGGACACGGAGAACCTCGGGGGGCCGCATAGCCACCTTCCGCCCCTGCCAGATTTGGAGAAACCCTCTGCGACGACACCTCAGGGTCGCCCGCCTTGCTAGGCGGCACGGCAGGGGGAGGCGTCCCGCTCTCCATCATCTCCGGAAGGAGATCCGCCGAAGACGAGCTCTGCTGAGAAGGGCTAAGGTCCGAGCTACAAGATAAAGGTTTGGCTAATCTTCTTAGATATAAATCAAGGACTTCCCTCATCCCTCAAAAGGAAAATCTTTTCTCCACTTACGGCTTGCTGGAGGGCTGATCCCCTTGAGGGCGTAGTCCAGCCGAGGAACTCCCCGACGTCGGACCCTCTGACGAGGATTTTCTCCCCCGTTTCGAGGCCATGGTTTCCGGGTCGTCAGAGGCGGCTCTCTTCTTCCCCTTAGGAGAGGAATTGTCGGTTCCTCCCTTCGGAGAAGCCTCCTTCGAGGAGGCCATAGCTTCCTTGTCCTCTCCCTCCAAAGGCATTATCTCCAGCATCCTGACCAACACGGGATCCGGCCTGGTTTCAGGAAGGGGAGCCGGACACCTGATCAGCTTCGCCTTCGCTATCCACTCATGTTTAAAAGGACGGATCTTTTAGGGGCAAGTTTATGACAATTATACGGATAGAAGGTCCAGGCACAAGGTTGCTTACTTGAGTATCCGGGCGATTGCAGCTTAGGCCTGCGTCCTCGGTTAAATCCGGACACATCTCTTGTGATTCGAAGAACAGTCTATACATCTCCGCGGGCGTTGCGCCCATAAAGTTCTGGAGAGCTCGCGATCCCTCTGGATTAAACTCCCACAGGCGAAGGGGGCGACGTTTGCCGGGCAATATTCGACGAATCAGCATGACCTGCGTCACCTTGACCAAGCTGAGGCCTCCTTCCAAGAGATCCTTAATTCGGCCCTATAACAGGGGCACGTCTTTGGGAAAAACCCAATCTAACCCTCTGTTAACCCATGATGCTAGCCGTGGTGGTGGACCCGAGCAAAAGGCAGGAAGCACCACCCACTTGGTGCTCCGGGAAGCGGTGATATAAAACCACTCTCGTTGCCACAAGCCTAGCTCCTCTTGAAAAGAGCCCTCGGGCCATGGAGCATCAGCATTTTTACTTATAACAGCGCCTCCGCACTCTGCGTGCCGTCCCTTGATCATCTTCGGCTCCACTTTGAAAGTCTTGAGCCATAATCCGAAGTGAGGGGTAACACGGAGGAACGCTTCACATACAACGATAAATGAGGAGATATGGATGATGGACTCCGGAGCTAAGTCGTGGAATTCCAGCCCGTAATAAAACAGCAGTCCCCTCATAAAGGGGTCCATCGGGAAGCCTAACCCCCGAAGGAAGTGTGACACGAACACTACGCTCTCACCGGTCTGGGGACTGGGGATAGCCTGCCTTTGAGCAGGCAACCTGTGCGAAATTTCGGCGGTCAAGAACTTAGCCTCTCTCAACTTTAGCACGTCCTCCTCCGTGACGGAGGAGGGCATCCATCGGCCTTGAAGGTCGGAACCGGACATTGTAGAAGGTCTGAGGCGCCCGGAATCTGGAGCCTAGGGTGTTGGAACTCGAGGCGACGGGCGAACTTGTTTTGGGATTGGAGAAAAGGAGTAAGGCCCTGGTCTCTTTATAAGAGGTTGAATACCAGGAGCCCTTCCCGTAACCGTTTGGGACTCGCCTTTAATCGAGAAAACATGCTAACGGGCATGATTGGGTTACCCACGTCCGTATTGATGAGAATCCCGTAAAAGGGGGGCACACGATCTCTGCTTTGACAAGACATGCCAAGGAAATCGCCTTGCAAAACACGCTGAGGTGGAAAAGTGAAAATGATTCGAGTGAAGGACTTGGCTGTAGTGTGATGACGCACTATGGAATACGTCAGCAGATTTGATTTGTGTTAATATTATTCTCTCTATGGCAATACGTGGAAGCTTATTTTGCAGAGCCGGACACTACTCTTGGTGTTTACAATCTTCTATGAAGGACTTGGAGGAGGAACCCGCCTTGCAATGCCGAAGACAATTTGCGCGCCGGACTCGTCATCATTGAAGCCTGGTTCAGGGGCTACTGAGGGAGTCCTGGATTAGGGGGTGTTCGGGTAGCCGGACTATACCTTCAGCCGGACTCCTGGACTATGAAGATACAAGATTAAAGACTTCGCCCCGTGTCCGGATGGGACTTTCCTTGGCGTGGAAGGCAAGCTTGGCGATGCGGATATTCAAGATCTCCTACCATTGTAACCGACTCTGTGTAACCCTAACCCTATCCGGTGTCTATATAAACCGAAGGGTTGTAGTCCGTAGGCAATCAACTCCATATACAAAAATCATACCATAGGCTAGCTTCTAGGGTTTAGCCTCCTTGATCTCGTGGTAGATCTACTCTTGTACTACCCATATCATCAATATTAATCAAGCAGGACGTAGGGTTTTACCTCCATCAAGAGGGCTCGAACCTGGGTAAAACATCATGTTCCCTGCCTCCTGTTACCATCCGGCCTAGACGCACAGTTCGGGACCCACTACCCGAGATCCGCCGGTTTTGACACCGACAATGACCCACAAGAAATAGAAGCCATGATTGGAATGGAAAAGTCCAGGAAGAGAAACCGATTGGATCCCAGGAGGGACCCGAGTCATATCACCTGTTACATGTGCAAGGAGTCAGGGCACTACCTCAACAGTTGCCCAAAAAGGAAACCTCGAGACTTGTCAGAAGTAATATGTTTTAGCTGTAATGGAGCAGGGCACTTTGCCAGAGAATGCCCTAAGGAGAAGGAAACTTGTGCTAGATAGTTGAGTTTGCAACAAAAGAAATGGAGTAGTAGAAGTGAGAACATTTTTCTTCTATATTGAGGTGTTGAGTTGAGACATGTAATGGAGAAGCGAGAGATTGTAATCACTTGAGAATGAATAAAGTTAGCATCGTTGGTACTGATATGGATTTTATGAGTTGTTACTCTATGAAGAAGAATTTTGGCCATTCTGAGGATATGAGAAATATGGTCTATGGAAGATTTGTGCATTTTAAGGGTGGTAGCACCCTGTAAGAACCCTTGACCACTGGAAAAGATAAGGATACTCCACTGAGTGGATTTCGGATAAAATGAATATGAGTTTTGTCTCGATATGTGTGATACCCCAAGAGTGTGTGGGATGAAGTTGGAGACCGTCAGTTGTTTGGACCAAATGTGATCAAGGAGTCAGAAGAGAATGTTAAGTTGACTCGAGATAGACTGAAGGTAGCTCAGTCCAGGCAGAAGAGTTATGCGGACAAAAAAACGCAAGGAGATAGTCTATGAAATTGGAGATAGAGCCTGTCTTCGTGAATCCCCTCTGTGAGGAATTAAATGATTTGGAGTTAAGGGACAGTTAGCCCCGAGATTTGTAGGACCATACCGAGTTTTGGAGCGTATGGGAGAAGTGGCCAACAAGTTGGAGTCACCCGAAGGACTGTCAGGAGTTCATGATGTGTTTCACATTTCCCAGTTGAAGAAGTGCCATGCAGAGATGGCCAATATTCCCCTGTAAGAACGCTTGACCCTGGAAAGGAAAATGATGTTCCACGAAGTAGAATATGGATTTCATAAGTATAAGTTTTTATTTCGATATGTGGGATATCCCACGAGGATGGAGAGATGAATTACTATTGGATATAAAGGAGTTATGATGTTGGAAATATGGATCAATGGAAATTCCATGATTAGTCTGAGTACTCACGTCTTGGTTTGGTGCCAATAGAAGGAAAAGAGACAGTACAATTGGATGAATATTAAGGATGCTAGGAAGTTGGATGTTGGAATAATGATCAGTTGCCCCGAGGATGAGTTCAATGATTACAAGTAATAAGATGGGCCATAACCCACAGGCCCCAGGACCTGCCAAGAAGCAAGCACACTCTTGCTAAAGGAAAAACCCTGGAAGGAGTTATGTTTTATCGATAGGCAATCTTATAGGAATTACGCAAAACCTGAGAGTTGTGAAGGGACGATAGATGTTTGTTTGGCTTGCAGAATCAATGGATTATTCCGAACGCAGTTCATCGACAAGAGAAATTCTGCAATGCTTGTGAGGATGACCGAGTGTTAGAATGCGAGATTCACTAAACCGTATACGGGGTAATAATTTGGGTGCGGGATGGATTGATCACCATACCGACTTACTCTTATTATTCGCCTTGCTATGTGGGATGGTAAATCTGAGTGACTTACCTATAGTAAAGAGACGACGATCAAAACCCTGTTTAAACTTAGAATGGTATAAGTATTTTTCCCTTGTACACGCCAGTTGTTGCCAACCGTGGGTTATACGGTGAGGATCAACCAGACCCATTACTGCAGGAGAAACCATAAATGGTTGACCACCATGAGATATCGATAGTTGTTTAGTAATGGCGCCAGACCCGTCAGCTAAGAAGACCCAGTCTCGGAATAACCTTACCAGGATGAAAGTACAGAAGAATTGAGGAAAAAGGTTATGCCGCTGCCGGAAGAGCCAGAGAAGGAATTATCCTTACGATCTAAGAAGACCGGCCCTGTCAAGAATAATGATGGAGTATATGAGTATTGATGGGACCGTAATAATGTTTCTAAGGGTGGTAGCACCCAAGACCCCGGAGACGATCGATGGATTTTGAGAAGACCCCGAACCTAACCTATTTCTTTCTAGCCTCTCCGAATCTTGAGGACGAGATTCATTTTAAGGGTGGTAGGTTTGTAACATCCCAAAATTCTAAATTTTGGAATGTTATACTAAATAGATAGATTTGTTTGATTGAGTGTGATTGAGTGAAATTCGAAACTTTTTGAAAGTTAAATGAGAGGGAATAAAAGGACTTTTCGAAACTTTCACATTTGTATTTTTATGATCTCTTGAATTCAAATTCTTTTCAATCACAAACCCTGGAGAGAAGATGACATGACTTCTTCCATTTATTCAAATGACAAGGGGTGTTGAAAATATTTGAATTTCATTTGAAAATATTTCCAATTCTGAAACTTTATGCAACTCAATGATTTTCACGAGAGAAGATAAAATGACTTCTTCAAATTATATGAAATATGAGTTGGGAGTTTCAAAGAAACTCAAATTAAAAATCCATTTGAAATTATTTTCAATATTGGGTTATTTGAGTTTTATTCAAATTATTTTTCTCCAAAAATAAAATATATGGAAATTAGGGTAACATGATTCCCTACAACAGAAAATTGGAGAGAAATAAATTTGAAATCATTTTGGTATTTTTAATATGATTTTTATTGGGTTTTATTAGACCAGTAGCACTCTTTAAATTATCTGATTTTGTGTGTATTTTATTTATAAAAATGTTCACGTTGTAGGAATTCTTTTTCTGAAAATTTTGATATATTATATACCTATATAATATATATTTTTTTTATCTGTTGCCTGGAAAATCTTTAAAAAATAATAAAAAAATAAAAATAAAAACGAATCTTCGCCGACTGGGCCGGCCCAGCACCCAGCCAGGCCGCGGCCCAGCCAGCCCAGCCCCGCGCGTCCTCAACCTCCGCTCGGTCTCCCGAGCCAGCACGGGAGCGCCGCCGCCGCCATGGACGCCGTGGTCGCCCCGGCCTCCTCCTTGCCCCTCGCGCACGCCAAGCCACCGCCTCCCCTCCCCTCCTATAAAATCGCCGCCCCGGGTCCCGCCTCTATCTCCACCCTCACACTCCCGCGCCACCGCAGATCCGCATCACGCCGCCTCGCCGGACTTCGCCGCCGCCGCTGCACGCTTCGCCGCCCCGTG
>NC_041380.1:470982143-471005916 GCF_002162155.2 Triticum dicoccoides | reverse complement strand
GCGCGCCGCCGCCGCCGCTGCTTCCCCGCTGCTGCCACCGGCTTGCTGCTCCGCCCCGCCCCGCTCCCCGCCTTAGCCGCGCCGCCACCCGCCGCTGTCGCCGCTCCTCGCAGTCGCTGGAGCCGCGCCGCCCTCACCGGAGACCGCCGCCGGTTCCTCACAGAAGAACCGCCCCGAATCGGTATAAAACCGCCCCGGTTCGGTTTATTTTCCTTTAGGTTTATTTCGGTTTTCATTAAAAAAACGGTTTAGTGTTTTTAGTTAGATCTATTTAGAGAACATTCTCTGTTTAGAACTAGTTAGTGAACGTTCGTTATTTAGTGTTTTATTTTTCTGTTAATTTCGGCCAGGGACCTAGATGTGAATACTTTATTACAGAATAGTCCCTGTTCTTCAAACAAGCACAACTTTTTACTCGTTTGTCCAAGTCCAACGAAACCAATGCCCACATCTTTGTTATGATCCCCTCTATCCATTACAACAACTCAAACATGTTTTTGAAAAGTTTAAAATTTGAATTAGATCAGATTTGAATTCAAACTTTGTTTGATCATAACTTGAGTTTCGTAGCTCCGTTTGAGTTGATTCTTTTTGCAAATCGAAGCTCTTGACCTAAACTTTCTGATAAGGCCAAATTCATATAATTTTGGTACTGTTAGAAATTGTTTTATGTTGCAAGAGTTATTTGCTTGGTTTTGATGTTTTCTGAATCGTCTTCTTTGATCTTTCTGATCTTTTGAGTGATTGCTTATGTGTGGTTACTATTGCTTGCTTACGATAGATTGACCGGAGTGTGACGAGTAGATCTATCAAGATTTTTGAGTGCGAATCATCTTCATCAACATTGCAGGCAAGTTCACACTTTGATCATATCCCCTTCATACTCAGTTTTCATTGCATTAGATCAAACCTCAAACATTGCATGATTAGGATCTAATTAAATTGTGGGATTGGGAAGTAGTTGATGAGGTAGGAACCTATTACCTGTTTATTATCTAACCCTTGGGAGTTACTATTACGTTATGCTTATATTGCCATGCTATGCTCGTAGACGTGGATTGGGTTTGAGAGTATTTCATGACAGATGTGAGAGATTATTGTTAACTAAGGTTTAACTTAAGGTGGCTACTTTAATACACATCTGGGTGGATTGGTTGGGGCACCCTGGGGATATACCAGTGGATTTGCCCGGACACCTGGGGAAATACCAGTGTTGTCCTAGGAGATCCCGGGGATATACCGTGTGATCATCCTATGGTTCTCCACCCAGGCTCAAAGGGATCATGAGATTATTCATACTAGAAACTTCCGTGTGCAGCCACAAGCTATTATGGGCTCTAGCATAGTTGATTAAGTCGTGTGAACTCTTACAGTGGTAGACTAGCAGATGTAGGGGTTGTAGGTGGTACGGTCTACCCATCGTAAGGTGCAAACGCTTCTGAAAGACTATGTCTCGGTCATCCGTTTCTCAAACACCTTGTAGTGCGAGAAATCCAACGGAGGAGATCGGGTCTTGTGGGGAAAAGTGCGCAAACCTCTGCAGAGTATATAAACTAATCATGATTAGTCGTGTCCCCAGTTATGGACAACTTGAGTATCTAATACCTGGATTATCATCTGAATCTCATCATGTTACGTTAAATTAATTTTGTTGGGTTTTAATGAGGATACTTAATTGGGATTGAGAATGCTGTCAACCATTCTCAATGTTTAACAACCACCATGATAGTTAAATAAAATTTATTCCTTTGCAGTAGGGAAAAATTGGCTTTTCGCAAAAACTTATAACCATAGAGCTTTTCCACCAGCCATATATGCATGTAGTGATAGCCATTGTTCATCATTCCCTATGGTGTGAATTTGCTAGTACATTCAATGTACTGACCCTTTGTGGCTGCAACGTCTCATGTTGCAGGATTTCTTACGAAAAGTAAGTGATACGTTAGGGTTACGATTTCTACACTCAACTTTGCCGTTGGTGTTGATGGGAATCCACAACCTTGTTACTTCCGCTATTTTGGATTGAGGTATTAGTATTTACGTTACTTTTACATGTGATTTACCTCTGTTATAAATCCTCGAGTACTGTGTGTGTCAGCATACCGATCCAGGGATGACACTTAAGCACAGAGACTTGATCCATTTGGGTCGGGTCGCTACAATATCGGCTAGCTGTTCTTCAGTCTTCACATGCTGAATAGAAATGTCGCCCTTCAACACATGATCACGAAGAAAATGATGAAGAATCTGAATGTGCTTTGTCTTCAAGTGCTGAACTGGGTTGTGAGCAATCTTGATGGCACTCTCATTGTCACAGAAGAGAGACACATTCTTCATGTTGACGCCGTAGTCCTTGAGAGTTTGCTTCATCCATAGCAATTGAGCACAGCAAGAACCAGCGGCAATATACTCAGCTTCAGCAGTAGATAGTGATACGCAGTTCTGTTTCTTTGAGGACCAACAGACCAAAGATCATCCGAGGAAATGACATGTACTAGATGTTGACTTGCGGTCCACACGATCACCAGGATAGTCAAAGTCAGAATATCCAGTGAGATCAAAAGCCAAGCCCTTGGGGTACCATAATCCAAGTGTTGGTGTGTGAGCTAGATATCGAAGAATATGCTTCACAGCCTTATGGTGTGATTCCTTCCGTGTAGCTTGAAATCGGGCACACATGCAAACACTGAGCATTATATCTGGCCTAGATGCACATAAGTACAATAAAGAGCCAATCATGGAGCGGTATACCTTATGATCAAAGTTGATACCATTTTCATCAGTGCATAGATGGCCATTTGTGGGCATAGGAATTTTGACGCCTTTGCAAGCTTGCATGCCGAATTTCCTCAGTACGTCCTTGAGGTATTTCTCCTGAGATATGAATATGCCATTGCGTTGTTGACGAATTTGAAGACCTAAGAAGAATTTCAACTCTCCCATCATAGACATTTGATATTCTTCACTCATCATATAGGCAAATTCATCACTATAACGTTGGTCAGTACAGCCAAAGATAATATCATCAACATATATTTGGCACACAAACAATTCACCATCACAAGATTTAGTGAAAAGAGTAGGGTCGAGTGAACCGGGTTTGAAGCCTTTCTTCATGAAGAATTCCTTCAAGGTATCATACCATGCCCGTGGGGCCTGCTTGAGGCCATAGAGGGCCTTGTTGAATCTGAAGACTTTGTCAGGATTCTTTGGATCTTCAAAACCTGGGGGTTGAGCAACATATACTTCTTCCTCAAGCTTACCATTGAGGAATGCACTTTTCACATCCATTTTATATAAAGTGATATCATGATGGTTAGCATAAGCAAGTAATATGCGAATAACCTCAAGTCTAGCAACAGGTGCAAAAGTTTCATCGAAATCACTTCCTTCAACCTGTGTGTAGCCTTGAGCTATGAGTCGTGCCTTATTCCTCACCACAAGGCCATTTTCATCTTGCTTGTTGCGCTAGATCCACTTTGTGCCAATGATATTGTGCTTGCGAGGATCTGGACGTTTGACCAGTTCCCAGACATTGTTGAGCTCGAACTGATGTAGTTCTTCTTGCATGGCCTGAATCCACTCAGGCTCCAGAAATGCTTCATCTACCTTAGTGGGCTCTGTGATAGAGACAAAAGCATAGTGCCCACAAAAGTTAGATAAATGTGAAGCTTTTGAGCGTGTGAGAGGACCTGGCGCTTTGATGTTATTGATGATCTTTTCAACTTGCACTTATTTTGCAATGCGAGGATGAGCTGGTTGTCGTTGAAGAATTTGATCAGCATTCTCTTTAGCACCATTTTCTTCAGTATTTTCTTCAGGTGCATTAGCTCGACGTTCTTCATGTTCTGGAATGAATTCTTCAGCAGATTCTTCAGTAGGAATGACATCCTCAGTAGCCTTGAACTTGATAGTTTCCTCAGGTGCTGGTTCATCTATCACAGTAGGTAGGCGCTCTCTTTGCGAGCCATTAGTTTCATCGAACCGCACATCTATAGTTTCAACAACCTTGTGAAGAACGTTGTTGAAGACTCTGTAGGTGTGCGAGTTCTTTCCGTAACCAAGCATAAAACCTTCATGTGCTTTCGGTGCAAATTTTGAGTTGTGATGAGGATATCTAATCCAACATTTAGCACCGAAGACTTTGAAATAACTTACATTGGGTTTCTTATCAGTTAGGAGTTCATAGGCAGTCTTCTTGAAGAATTTGTGAAGACATACTCTATTGATGATGTGGCACGCAGTATCAATTGCCTCAATCCAGAACCGACGAGGCATTTTGTATTCATCGAGCATAGTGCGAGCCATCTCAGCAAGAGTCCTGTTCTTGCACTCGACGACGCCGTTCTGCTGAGGAGTGTAAGGAGCAGATAACTCATGAATAATACCAAGTTCATCAAGATAGTCATCTAGACCAGAATTCTTGAACTCGGTTCCATTGTCACTTCTGATGTGCTTGATCTTCACACCAAAGTTGGTTGAAGCCCTCGAGGAAAATCGTTTGAAGACTTCCTGCACTTCATGTTTGTAAGTAACAATGTGTACCCATGTGTATCGAGAGTAATCATCAACAATAACAAAGCCATATTGAGATGCGTCATTTGAAACAGCAGAATAATGGTTAGGACCGAAGAGATCCATGTGAAGCAATTCAAATGGATGAGTCGTGGTCATGATAGTCTTCGCTGGATGGTTGGCCTTTGTCATCTTCCCTGCTTCATAGGCTCCACATAAGAGATCCTTGAGGAATTTGACATTCTCAATGCCAATGACATGCTTCTTCTTCGCAAGCGTGTGCAAATTCCTCATGCCTGCATGACCAAGTCGTCGATGCCAGAGCCAGCCTTCTGAAGCTTTTGCAAGTAGACACACGGCTGGTTGTGGTCCTATAGAGAAATCACTAATATACAGGTCTCCTCTCCTAAAGCCTTCGAAGACTTTGGAATTGTCAGCTTCCATAACCACAACACAATGGTATTTGCCAAAGACAACAACCATATCAAGATCACAAAGCATTGAGACAGACATAAGGTTGTATCCTAAGGACTCAACAAGCATGACTTTGTCCATGTGTCGATCCTTTGTGAACGCAACCTTACCTAGACCCAATACCTGACTTTTGCCTTTGCCAGCAAAGATGATATGCTTCAGATGTGACAGAGATAATGGAGCATCCATCAATAGATTCTTGTCACCAGTCATGTGATTTGTACATCCACTATCGAGGACCCACTCAGTGGCTTTGGGTTGATCATCCTACAGATGAATTAGTGCAGCTTACAAACTCATATACTTCATCAGTGAAGAATATGACATCATTTCATCAGATCAATTTCATCAAGCAAAAGAACAGATAAAGCAATATGAGGATGTGAGAAATGAAAGTTCATTTCTTCATGATTAGCATGCGTCCTATCAGGCACACTCAGGTCTCCAGCAAATTCTTCAGACGATTACGTACGTTTGGAGACCTGACCCTGCAGAAGAGATTAGTTCCTTTTCTTCACCACCCACATCTGAAGGGGTGGCAAAGAGTTCATCATTCTGCAAGCTCCATACGAGAAGGATGGCATAGAAGCCAGTCCATTTCGTTTCACATAAGAGGGGTTAGAGTAAGCATAAGAGTAAGCAGAGAAATTCTTCGAGGACTTATGGACATAATGATTTGAAGAATAATGCAAATATCCATAATCCTTAGATCTTCCCTGCGAAACAGACGGGTTAGCACGATGATGTTCATATGAGGACTTTGATCCGTTTGAGGAATATGATCCATGTGAGGAGTTTAGTCCGTATGAGGACTTGGATCCATATGAAGAATTTGGTCCATATGAGGAATTTGATCTGGGGTTCCTATTCTTCACAGGTGGCGTCATGATGACATTCACCTGAAGATTTTCAAGGCATCTTTTGGGAACCCATATTTTCTTCATAGGGGTCCGTTCCTACAGTTAGTGCCAACATATCTAGCAAATACTTCACCATTCTGATTTTTGAACAGTTTATATTTGGAGTAATATGACTCATCATCAGAATGAGGAGATTCACATGCAAATCTAGATAAGTTAGATGGATCAACTGGAGGTCCCTTTGCAGCAACCCATGTAGTTTTGGGGTACTGCTCAGGCTTCCAATATGTACCATCAGCATTGAGTTTCCTCTCAAAGGCAATACCCTCTTTCCTAGGGTTCCTGTTGAGGATCTGCTTTTTAAGCACATCACAAAGAGTCTGATGCCCTTTGAGGCTTTTGTACATGCCTGTCATGTACAATTCCTTCAGCCCTGCATCGTGTGATACTAGCAATGTCCTCTGATGAGGAATTAGTGATAGCAGAGGCATGTGAAGAATTTGAAACATTAGCACCATTTGAACATTCAGGTGAAGAATTAGCAGATTCACGTTCAATGCATTTCAAATATGGAGGAACAAATTCTTCCTAAGAAACGCTGATTTGTTGAGCAAGTAATGAATCACACTCCTTCTGAAGATTTTCATAACTCACTCTTAGCTTCTCAAGGTCTTGCTTCTTTGAAGAAATTCATAAGAAAGCTTCTCATGATCGGATAAGAGAGTGTTATGATGACCTTGAAGATTGTCAAACCTAGTCTGAAGTCTCTGAAGATTTTCAGTCAAGGCTTTAGTGCGATCCATTTCTTCACCCAACATATCATCACTTTTGTCTAGCATGTTTTGAACCTTTTCTAAATCCCTTTGTTGTTTTACAACAATCTTAGCAAGTTTAGAATAGCTGGGCTTAAGGTTTTCATCAGATTCATTCTCACTTGATTCAGAGGAGGTATATTTGAGTACCTTGGCACCCTTTGCCATGAAGCAATAGGTGGGAGCGTAGTCATCATCGCCTTCATCAGCCTTGTTGGTGAGGTCATTTTCTTCGGTGTTGAAGATAGACTTGTTGACGAATGCAGTAGCGAGAGCTAGGCTCGCCACTTCGGATTCGGACTCCTCAGATGTCTCCTCTTCATAATTTTCTTCAGATTCAGCCTCAGAGTCCATTTCCTTGCCAATGAATGCCCTAGCCTTCTTGGAGCTGCTCTTCTTGTGATATGAAGTCTTTGAGGATTTTGATGATGAAGATTTTGTGGATTTCTTCTTTTTCTTCGCATCATCAGAACTGTAATCCTTGTATTTCTTCTTCTTTGATTCCTTTTCCCACTGAGGACAATCTTGAATGTAATGTCCAGGTTTCTTGCATTTGTGACAGAGCCTCCTCTTGTAGTCACTGGATGAGGAATCATTGCTCCTTGAGGGTCTTCCAAAGCGACCACGTCTTGAGAACTTTTGGAACTTCTTCACGAGCAGAGCTAGATCATGGCTTAGTTCTTCAGGATCACCAAGGCTGCTACCAGAGTCTTCATCTTCGGACTCAGATACTGCCTTGGCCTTCAGTGCACGTGATCTGCCATAGCTTGAACCATAGAGACCTCTTTTTTTAGCAAGTTGGAACTCATGAGTATTTAGCCTCTTGAGAATATCAGCGGGATCAAGTGACTTGTAATCAACACGTTCTTGTATCATCAATGCCAGAGTGTCAAATGAGGAATCAAGCGACCTCAGCAATTTCTTCACCATCTCATGGTCGGTGATGTCAGTGGCACCAAGTGCTTGAAGCTCATTTGAGATGTCAGTGAGGCGATCGAAGGTTTGTTGAACATTTTCATTGTCGAGTCTTTTGAAGCGGTTGAAGAGATTGCGAAGAACATCGACTCGAGAGTCATGCTGTGTTGAGACTCCTTCATTCACTTTGGACAACCTGTCCCAGATAAGCTTCGCTGTCTCCAAAGCACTCACTCTTCCATACTGTCCTTTGCTCAGATGGCCACATATGATGTTCTTCGCTTGAGAGTCGAGTTGCTTGAATCTCTTCACATCAGCAGCATTCAGAGAAGGTGTGACTGAGGGAACACCATTTTCCACAACATACCAGATATCGTTATCAATTGCCTCAAGATGCATTCACATCTTATTCTTCTAGTAGGGGTAGTCCGTCCCATCGAAGGTAGGACACCCAGCAGAGACCTTGATCATACCTGCGGTCGACATAACTAAAACTCCAGGCGGTTAAACCAAAATCACACTGAACAAGGGAGTACCTTGCTCTGATACCAATTGAAAGTGCGTTATATCGACTAGAGGGGGAGGGGTGAATAGGAGATTTTTATGAAATTCTTCATTGAGGAATTTGCCGGTGAGGAAATTCCTTAATGAAGAACTACTAGCAGCGGAATAAGTACTCAAAAGTAAACATAACAAAATACAAGCATGGTCATCATGATGAAATGAAGACATGCACATAGTACAGGTAGTGTAAGCACAGGATAACACAGGATGAAGACAAACAGACTGAAGAAATTGAACTGAGGAAATTGAGAAAGTCTTCAGTCAAAGTCTTCAAACACAGATATGAACAAGCACACAACACAGTTATGAGGAAATGAAAGAGTTGAGGAAATAGAACCAGTAAGCTTGGTGAAGACAATGATTTGGTAGACCAGTTCCAACTGTTGTCTCAGTTGTACGTCTGGTTGGAGCGGCTGAGTATTTAAACTCAAGGACACACAATCCCGGACACCCAGTCCTGAACACGCAGCTCAGGACATCAAGTCCTCACCGTATTCTCCTTGAACTAAGGTCACACAGACCTCGTCCAATCACTCGTGGTAAGTCTTCAGGTGACTTCCGAACCTTCACAAACTTGGTCACTCGGCGATCCACAATTCCTCTTGGATGCTCTAGACCATGACGCCTAACCGTCTGGAAGAAGCACAGTCTTCAAAGGTAACAAGCGTCGGATCCACGCAGGATCAATCTCTTCAGTGATGCTCAATCACTTGGGGTTTGTAGGTGTTTGGGTTTGGGTTTTTCCTCACTTGATGATTTTCACTCAAAGTCCTCGGAGGATGGGTTGCTCTCAAATGACAAGTGTCAGTTTCTCTCGGAGCAGCCAACCAGCTAGTGGTTGTAGGGGGCGGCTATTATAGCCTAGGGAGCAGCCCGACATGATAAGGCATAAATGCCCTTCAATGATATGACCATTAGGTGGATAGATATTTTGGGACAGCTGGCGCATAGCACAACAACGGTCGGAATTTTGAGTAGCAAAATCCTCAGGGCTATCATGTTCCTCACCGTGTAGGCAATCCGCACTAGCGAATTCCTAACTCCTCAGTCAGAACAAATTCCTCAGAGACCAGAACAACTTCGTCTCTATCACTGAAGAAATTGACTGAACTGTATGAGATTTCCAATGGCTTCACTCGAAGGGATTGGTAGGTGTAGGATTTTGAGTTGAGCATCACATGGAAAATTTTCCTTAGTATTTCCTCGACCCCTTTAACAGTACGGTGTTTCCTATGACTCAAGAAAGAGAAAATGAAACTACGAAAACAAAAGTCTTCACGCTTCATGTTCCTCGAATGAATACCAAGTCTTCACGGTCACACCAATTTCTTCACTTTCAAAGTCTTCAGAAAGTGTTCAGAGATTCAAAGTCCTTAGTCGAAGAACTTCATTTTTAGGGGTCGACTTTATGTGTAAATATCAAATTCCTCATAGACTTATAGACCTGTGTACACTCACAAACGCATTAGTCCCTTAACCTATAAGTCTTCAATACACCAAAATCACTAAGGGGCACTAGCTGCACTTACACCGGTTCAGCACGAAATGGTGCTAAAGGGTAACCACGTGGCACGAGCCAGCTCCCGGGGCAGGGAGCCCTTTAGTACCGGTTGGTGACACCAACCGGTACTAAAAGGTCGGGGGGTTTTGGGTTTATGATTTCTTTTCCATTTAATTTTGTGTTTTCCATTTAATTCTTTTTCGTTTGCTGGTATTTTACGATATTACATATTGTACACGTTATGCATATATATAAATAGAATTTCTAGTAGAACCGATCATATATATATATATATATATATATATATATCATCGAATGTCTCACAACCACCATTAATTAATTCACACATATATACACACATGTATATATATATATATATACAATTAGCTAGCTATATACAATTTCTCCTAATTGGTGCCTTCGGAGCCAGTGGCATTAGCCTAATTGGTGCCTTCGGAGCACGATGACAATTGGAAGTGGTTCATGGGGGCGGTAGCGGGTAACAGTATTCTCCTTTGGGATCTATGACCTGGTCGAGCAAAAATCCCGCTATTTCCTCTTGAATTGCTTCTATGCGGTCCTCTGTTAGGAGCTGCTCCCGCACCTCTTTGAACTGTTAAGAAGGAGATCAATATGCATGTGTATTAGTTGTGTGACTAGATATCGATAATGGTGTAAAAATTGTGAATAGTGTTCTGACAAACGTACCCACTCCTGTCTTTGAGATCTGCTCCTTTCAGACGCCATCATGCGAATGTTCTCACAAACGTAGTATGCACACATATTTTTCCCCGACGCCTGCTTCAGGGCCTTTACGAGAATGGAATTTGATCAGATAATAATTAATCAAGCATGATAATTAAAGAGATGGCAGCTAGCTAGCTAGTACTACTTAATTACTTACCTTGGGTCGATACCATTTCAGCTTTCGTTTCCATTGGCCTGGAGTGACGCTGATGAACTTTGCCCAAGCCCTGCCCGCCGACAAAGAAAATGAATAAAGGGGTTATTAAATAGTTCATATCAGGAAATGACGAACTAAATAGGCTGATATATAGTTAATAATGATTGAAATTACCTGTTGACTATCCCAAACAAGATGGTGTAGTCACTTGCTTTTTTTAAGTAGTGAGTCCAGTATTTCAACTGTTCCTTCATCAACTTTAATGATTAACAAAATCCAGTGAAATCTGCATGCACACACGTTTGCATGTCTTAATTAAGCGGGCATATGTAAGCAAAAACATGTAGCTAGCTAGTAGGCAAAAACAGAATTTGTAGTACAAGACAGTGTGACTCACTCGAAGTTGTAAGGAAGTAGTATATCTTCATTGGTATTGAGGTGCTTCAAGAACTCTAGCATGCTTTCCTCTACACTTTTTCATAATATGGATCTAATTTCCATGTGTATTCATTAATGGTATTTGGGTCAATGAACCCAATGCCATAGCATCCACCTTTTTTCATTTCATAAATCTTCATCCTGCATAATACCACAGAAAGGAATATAGTGAGGATAATTACAGGTAATGGTTGATCAAAATGATCACTACAGCTAGCTTGAGACTTAAATTACAGAAAGAAATCACTTACAGACAATAGCAACTGACGATAGATTTGTCGAGTGTGTCTTGATTGTATAACTGAAATAGTTCTGAGTACTCAACGGACACAACTTTCTCATGGTAGTAATGATCCTTCTTGACATTCACCATGAGGGACTCTCGATTGGAAATCTTGGTAATGTCCATGTACCATTGATGCAATTCATACATTCTCGTTGGGAGCTTCTTGACCTCGTCTGGCTCGACCAAAGGTTGGCCCCGGACATATTTTCGTTTTATTTCCTCCTCTCTAAGCTGAGACATGGGCTCGATGTCGAGGAGTTGTCCAACAGTGATCTTGACCATTTCAGCCTGCTCAATATGCTCCTCGGTTATTACCACATCGCCCAGTCCGGGAACGTTAACGGTTTGCCCACAATAATATTGGGCGCGCGTACTCTCATGTGTTGTTGGGACAACAAGCGGGGGGATTGATTGCCCCGCCTGTTCTCCCAGCCGGGGAACGGTTTTACCGCTCCTTTTGCCAGTTGATTTGCTCGAGCTCGAGCTTGCCTCTTTCTGTAGACGTGCTCGATTTAACTTCCTGATGTGGCGCTCATAGTCTGTGTCAACAGGCTTGGGAGCTGGTGGTCTAGCCATACAAATGAAGTGGTCTATCTTTTCCTCAGGCACTTTCTCCCTTGGCGGCGGTGGCGGTTTCGGTGCAAAATGGGCTTCCACCTCGGCCTTCGATATGGCTGCGTTTTCCTCCTCGGACTTGTCGTAAGGCCTCTGCGGAAGAGGTGCGAGGCTGCTTGGACCATATTGAAATCGCTTGCCTCCGTCTATACCTCCAGTACTACCTCGACTTGTACCGCTACGAACCATAGCTGAGGCGGCTCTCTTCCGTGATTGCTGAGGCGGCAAAGATGGCTGACGTGGCTGAGTTAGAGGAGGAGGAGTGGCCTGAAGCTGTGCCGGACTTGGAGGAGTGGCCTGATGCTTTGCCGGACTTGGAGGAGGAGGAGTGGCCTGAAGTTGTGTCGGACTTGGAGGAGTGGCCTGACGCGTTGGTGGACTTGGAGGAGCGGGAGTCTGCTGACTCGGTGGCGGACTCCGACGAGGAGTCAGATGACGCGGTGTCGGTGGCCTTCGGAAGATGATGCAGTCCTTCCTGCATAGGATGATACGATGGTTGGCCTCTCCCAGTGTGTGCTCCTCGTCACCTCCAGGAATGTCAAGCTGTAGCCCCGAATATTGGTCCACCACCTCATCAACCAAGATACGAGCATAGCCCACTGGAATTGAATTGCAATGGAAGGTTGCCTCAGGGGGATTTGTAAAAGCAACGACATCCGCCACCTTCACGGATATGTTCTTCATGTTGAAGTGTAGCTCGCAGTTAGTGTTCTCCATGATGTTATCCACTGGGTAGCTATCCAGCAATGCGTCGCCCGGGGCGGAACCCACGCTGCTTCTCAGCATGGATGGGATGGTGCTATCCAATGCTGGATCATCCGCTAGCTGCTACTACTGAGACCCCCTTTGTTGGCTAAGTGAGTCAATCTACTCCTGCTGCCGCTGGAATTTGGCAGCCAAGTCCGCGTGCACTGATTCTAGGCCTTGAAGGCATTCATAGTCTAGCTTCCTCTGCTCCTCCTCCATCTTCCTCTTCTTCTCCTCAGCAATCTTCTTTCTCGCACGGGTTCTGTAGTCGGCGTTCCAGTCCAAAAACCCCTCATACCACAGAATAGCGCCCTTGCCTCGTGTTCTTCCCGGGTGTTCAGGATTTCCCAGGGCACGCGTAAGCTAGTTGTTCTCTCTGTTGGGCTCGAACACCCCCGATCGAGCCTCTTCTATTGCAACAAGTAGCTTATCTTCAGCTCCGTCCAGACATGCCTTCTTCGAAACTTTGCCTATCTTCGGGTCCAACTCCCCCCCATGCGCATAGAACCAAGTCCTGCACCTGGGGGGGCCAGCTCAATGTTTCTGGAGTGACACCTGCATCCTCCATCTCTTTCTCAGACTTATCCCACTTAGGCATTCCCACCGCTTAGCCACCTGGCCCCAACTTATGGAACTTATCCTTTTTTGCGGCATTGGCCTTGTTTATTCTCGACCGTTCCTTAGATAATCCCGATTCCTTGAATTTCACGAAATCGTCCCAATGAGCACTTTGCTTCTCTAGTGTTCCCTTGAACACTGGAGTCTTCTTTCCTCCCTTGACATACTGGTCCCATACACGTTTCTTGTGGTTGTTGAATGCAACCGCCATCTTCCTAAGAGCAGCGTCCTTGACTTTCTCCACATCTGCATTTGTGAAATGATCTGGTAGGGTGAAATGTTCCATGAGCGTTTCCCAAAGCAGAAGTTTTTGTGTGTCGTCGACAAAAGTAAGATCTGGACGTGGCTTTGTTGGCTCTCTCCATTCTTGAAGGGAGATCAGGAGTTGGTCCTTCACAAGAACTCCGCACTAACGAATGAACTTGTCTGCAATCTTCTTAGGCGCTAATGGTTCTCCATTAGGTTTGATGGCCTCGATATTGTACTTTACGCCCTCCTTCAACTTTTTGTTCGGGCCTCGTACTGTCCTGCTGCCTGAAGATTTGCTCGATCCGGATGGCTGAAAGAAGAAAGATCGATTCGTTAATATATATCTTCAAGTCATTTAAAACATGTGATGGTCACCAGATGCCTGCTTATATAAATATACCTCGCCGGTCTTTGTTGTTTCAAGATCAACATTTTCTTCGTCATGTTCATAGTTCATGACTTCATCAATTCGGTCGTCGCGATCGAATATCATATCACCCCCCCCCCCCGTGTTGGGGATCATAGCAGAAATTTAAAATTTTCTACGCATCACCAAGATCAATCTATGGAGTCATCTAGCAACGAGAGAGAGGGAGTGCATCTTCATACCCTTGAAGATCGCTAAGCGGAAGCGTTCAAGAGAACGGGGTTGACGGAGTCGTACTCGTCGTGATCCAAATCACCGATGATCCTAGCGCCGAACGGACGGCACCTCCGCATTCAACACACGTATGGAGTGGAGACATCTCCTCCTTCTTGATCCAGCAAGGGGGGAGGAGAAGTTGATGGAGATCCAGCAGCACGACGACGTGGTGGTGGAAGTAGCGGGATCCCGGCAGGGCTTAGCCAAGCACAAGCGGGGAGGAAGAGGTGTCACGGGAGGGAGGCGCCAGGGCTTCAGTTGCGGCTGCCGTCCCTCCCCTCCACTATATATAGGGGCCTAGGGGGGCGCCGGCCCCTTGTAGATCCCATCTAGGAAGGGGGGCGACAGCCCTAGGGGTGGCTTGGCCTCCAAGCCAAGTGGAGGCGCCCCCACCCCTTAGGGTTTCCAACCCTAGGCGCATGGGAGGCCCAAGAGGGGCCGCACCAGCCCACCAGGGGCTGGTTCCCACGCACCTTCAGCCCATGGGGCCCTCCGGGATAGGTGGCCCCACCCGGTGGACCCCCGGGACCCTTTCGATGGTCCCGGTACAATACCGATGACTCCCGAAACTCTCCCGGTGGCCGAAACTGGACTTCCTATATACAAATCTTTACCTCCGGACCATTCTGGAACTCCTCATGATGTCCGGGATCTCATACGGGATTCTGAACAACTTTCGGTTAACCGCATACTAATATCTCTACAACTCTAGCATCACCGAACCTTAAGTGTGTAGACTCTACGGGTTCGGGAGACATGTAGACATGACCGAGACAACTCTCCGGTCAATAACCAACAATGGGATCTGGATACCCATGTTGGCTCCCACATGCTCCACGATGATCTCATCGGATGAACCATGATGTCGAGGATTCAATCAATCCCGTATTCAATTCCCTTTGTCTATCGGTACGATACTTGCCCGAGATTCAATCATCGGTATCCCGATACCTCGTTCAATCTCGTTACCGGAAAGTCTCTTTACTCGTTCTGTAACACATCATCCCGTGATCAACTCCTTGGTCACATTGTGCACATTATGATGATGTCCTACTGAGTGGGCCCAGAGATACCTCTCCATTTACACGGAGTGACAAATCTCAGTCTCGATTCGTGCCAACCCAACAGACACTTTTGAAGATACCCTTAGCGCACCTTTATAGCCACCCAGTTACGTTTTGACGTTTGGTACACCCAAAGCATTCCTACGGTATTCGGGAGTTGCACAATCTCATGGTCTAAGGAAATGATACTTGACATTAGAAAAGCTTTAGCAGACGAACTATACGATCTTGTGCTAGGCTTAGGATTGGGTCTTGTCCATCACATCATTCTCCTAATGATGTGATCCCGTTATCAATGACATCCAATGTCCATGGTAAGGAAACCATGACCATCTATTGATCAACGAGCTAGTCAACTAGAGGCTTACTAGGGACATGTTGTGGTCTATGTATTCACACATGTATTACAGTTTCCGGTTAATACAATTATAGCATGAACAATAGACAATTATCATGAACAAGGAAATACAATAATAACCATTTTATTATTGCCTCTAGGGCATATTTCCAACAGTCTTCCACTTACACTGGAGTTAATAATCTAGTTCACATCACTATGTGATTGTAATGAATCCAACACCCATGGGGTTTGTTCATATCTTGCTTGTGAGAGAGGTTTATCAGTCAATGGTTCTGAACCTTTCAGATCCATGTGTGCTTTACAAATCTCTATGTCATCTTGTAGATGCAGCTACCACGCGCTACTTGGAGCTATTCCAAATAACTTTTCTACTATACGAATCCGGTTTACCACTCAGAGTCATCCGGATTAGTGTCAAAGTTTGCATCGACGTAACCCTTTACGATGAACTCTTTTACCACCTCCATAATCGAGAAAATTCCTTAGTCCACTTGTTACTAAGGATAAGTTCGACCGCTGTCATGTGATCCATTCCTGGATCACTCTTGTACCCCTTGACTGACTCATGGCAAGGCACACTTCAAGTGCGGTACACAGCATAGCATACCATAGAGCCTACGTCTAAAGCATAGGGGACGACCTTCGTCCTTTCTCTCTCTTCTGCCGTGGTCTGGTCTTGAGTTTTACTCAATACTCACACCTTGTAACACAGCCAAGAACTCCTTCTTTGCTGATCTATTTTGAACTCCTTCAAAATCTTGTCACGCTATGTATTCATTTGAAAGTACTATTAAGCGTTTTTGATCTATCCTTATAGATCTTGATGCTTAATGTTTAAGTAGCTTAATCCAGGTTTTCCATCGAAAAACACTTTTCGAATAACCCTGTATGCTTTCTAGAAATTCTACATCATTTTTGAACAACAATATGTTAACAACATATACTCATCAAAAATTCTATAGTGCTCCCACTCACTCCTTTGGAAATACAAGTTTCTCATAAACTTTGTATAAACCCAAAATCTTTGATCATCTCATCAAAGCGCACATTCCAATTCTGAGATGCTTACTCCAGTCCTTAGAAGCATTGCTGGAGCTTTGCATACTTGTCAGCATCTTTTAGGATTGACAAAACCTTCCGGTTGTATCACATACAACCTTTCCTCAAGAAAAATGTCGAGGAAACAATGTTTTGACATCCTATCTGCAAGATTTCATAAATAATGCAGTAACTGCTAACATAATTCCAACAGACTCTTAGCATCGCTACGAGTGAGAAAGTCTCATCGTAGTCAACTCCTTGAACTTGTCGGGAAACATCTTAACGACAAGTCGAGCTTTCTTAATGGTGACACTTACCATCATTGTCTGTCTTCCTTTTAAAATCCATCTGCACCTAACAGCCTTACGACCGTCAAGTAGTTCTTTCAAAGTCTATACTTTGTTTTATACATGGATCCTCTCTCGGATTTTATGGCCTCGAGCCATTCGTCGGAATCCGGGCCCACCATCGCTTCTCCATAGCTCGTAGGTTCATTATTATCTAGCAACATGACTTCCAAGACAGGATTACGTACCACTCTGAAGTAGTACACATCCTTGTCGACCTATGAGGTTTGGTAGTGACTTGATCCGAAGTTTCATGATCACTATCATAAGCTTCCACTTCAATTGGTGTAGGTGCCACAGGAACAACTTCCTGTGCCCTGCTACACACTAGTTGAAGTGACGGTTCAATAACCTCATCAAGTCTCCACCATCCTCCCACTCTTTCGAGAGAAACTTTTCCTCGAGAAAGGACCCGTTTCTAGAAACAATCACTTTTGCTTCCGGATCTGAAATAGGAGGCATACCCAACTATTTTTGGGTTTTCTATGAAGATGCATTTATCCGCTTTGGGTTTGAGCTTATCAGCCTGAAACTTTTTCACATAAGCATCACAGCCCCAAACTTTTAAGAAACGACATCTTAGGTTTCTCTAAACCTATAGTTCATACGGTGTCGTTTCAACGGAATTGTGTGGTTCCCTATTTAAAGTGAATGCGGTTGTCTCTAATGCCTAACCCATAAACGATAGTGGTAATTCGACAAGAGACATCATGGTATGCACCATATCCAATAGGGTCCAGTTATGATGTTCGGACACACCATCACACTATGGTGGTCCAGGTGGTATTAGTTGTGAAACAATTTCCACAATGTCTTAATTGTGTGCCAAACTTGTAACTCAGATATTCATCTCTGTGATCATATCATAGAAATTTTATCATCTTGTCACGACGATCTTCAACTTCACTATGAAATTACTTAAACCTTTCAATAATCTAGACTTGTGTTTCATCAAGTAAATATACTCAGCATCTACTCAAATCATCTATGAAGTAAGAACATAACGATATCCACTGCGTGCCTCAGCACTTATTGGACTGCACACATCAAAATGTATTACTTCCAACAAGTTGCTTTCTTGTTCCATCTTACTAAAAACGAGGCCTTTCAGTCATCTTGCCCATGTGGTATGATTTTCATGTCTCAAGTGATTCAAAATCAAGTGAGTCCAAACGATCCATCTGCATGGAGTTTCTTCATGCATATCTACCAATAGACATGGTTCGCATGTCTCAATCTTTTCAAAATGAGTGAGTCCAAAGATCAATCAACATGGAGCTTCTTCATGCGTTTTATACCAATATGACTCAAATGGCAGTGCCACAAGTATGTGGTACTATCATTACTATCTTATATCTTTTGGCATGAACATGTGTATCACTACGATCGAGATTCAATGAACCATTCATTTTAGGTGCAAGACCATTGAAGATATTATTCAAATAAACAGAGTAACCATTATTCTCCTTAAATGAATAACTGTATTGCGATAAACATAATCCAATCATGTCTATGCTCAACGCAAACACCAAATAACAATTATTTAGGTTTAACACCAATCTCGATGGTAGAGGGAGCATGCGATGGTTGATCATATCAACCTTGGAAACACTTTCAACACATATCGTCATCTCACCTTCAGCTAGTCTCCGTTTATGCTGTAGCCTTTTATTTCGAGTTACTGACACTTAGCAACCGAACCGGTATCTAATACCCTGCTGCTACTAGGAGTACTAGTAAAGTACACATTTAATATATGTCCAATACATACTTCTGTCAACCTTGCCAGCCTTCTCATATACCAAGTATCTAGGGTGGTTCTGCTTCAGTGACCGTTCCCCTTATTACAGAAGCACTTAGTCTCGGGCTTGGGTTCAACTTTGGGTTTCTTCACTAGAGCAGCAACTGATTTGTCGTTTCATGAAGTATCCCTTTCTTGCCCTTGCCCTTCTTAAAACTAGTGGTTTTACTAACCATTAACAATTGATGCTCCTATTTGATTTCTACTTTCGCGGTGTCACGAATAGCTCAAGGATCATCATATCTATCCCTGATATGCTATAGTTCATCATGAAGCTCTACTAGCTTAGTGGTAGTGACTTTGGAGAACCATCAGTATCTCATCTGGAAGATCAACTCCCACTCGATTCAAGCGAATGTAGTACTCATACAATCTGAGCACATGCTCAACGATTGAGCTTTTCTCCTTAGTTTGCAGGCTTAGGAAACTTGTCAGAGGTCTCATACCTCTTGACGTGGGCACTAGCCCGAAATCCCAATTTCAGTCCTTGGAACATCTCATATGTTCTGTGATGTTTCAAAAATGTCTTTGGTGCCTCAATTCTAAACCATTTAGCATTATGCACTGAACTATCATGTAGTCATCAAAACATGTATGTCAGATGTTCGCAACATCCACAACCGACACTCGAGGTTCAGCTCACTGAGCGGTGCATTAAGGACATAATCCTTCTGTGCAGCAATGAGGACAATCTTCAGTTTACGGACCCAGTCCGCATAGTTGCTACTGTCAACTCTCAACTAAATTTTCTCTAGGAACATATCTAAAATAGTAGAACCAAAGCGTGAGCTACGACATAATTTGCAAAGACCTTTTGACTATGTTCATGATAATTGAGTTCATCTAATCAAATTATTCAATGAACTCCCACTTAGATAGACATCCCTCTAGTCATCTAAGTGATACATGATCCGAGTCAACTAGGCCGTGTCCGATCTTCACGTGACACGGACTAGTCATCATCGGTGAACATCTTCATGTTGATTGTATCTTCTATACGACTCATGTTCGACCTTTCGGTCTTCTGTGTTCCGAGGCCATGTCTGTACATGCTAGGCTCGTCAAGTTAACATAAGTGTATTGCGTGTGTAAATCTGGCTTACACCTGTTGTATGCGAATGTTAGAACCTATCACACCCGATCATCATGTGGTGCTTCGGAACAACGAACCTTAGCAACGGTGCACAGTTAGGGGGAACACAATTCTTGATATTTTAATGAGGGATCATCTTATTTATGCTGCCGTCGTTCTAAGCAAATAAGATGTGAAAACATGACAAACATCACATGTAAATCATAAAGTGACATGATATGGCCAATATCATCTTGCGCCTTTGATCTCCATCTTTGAGGCGCGACATGAACACCATCGTCACCGGCATGACACCATGATCTCCATCATCGTGTCTTCATGAAGTTTTCTCGCCAACTATTACTTCTACTACTATGGCTAATGGTTAGCAATAAAGTAAAGTAATTACATGACGTTTATGTTGACACGCAGGTCATAAATAAATTAAGACAACTCCTATGGCTCCTGCCGGTTCTCATACTCATCGACATGCAAGTCGTGATTCCTATTACAAGAACATGATCAATCTCATACATCACATATATCATTCATCACATCCTTTTGGCCATATCACATCACACGGCATATGCTGCAAAAACAAGTTAGACATCCTCTAATTGTTGTTGCAAGTTTTTATATGGCTGCTATAGGTTTCTAGCAAGAACGTTTCTTACCTACGCCAAAACCACAACGTGATATGCCAATTTCTATTTACCCTTCATAAGGACCCTTTTCATCGAATCCGATCCGACTAAAGTGGGAGAGACAGACACCCGCTAGCCACCTTATGCAACTAGTGCATGTCAGTCGGTGGAACTAGTCTCACGTAAGCGTACGTGTAAGGTCGGTTCGGGCCGCTTCATCCCACGATGCCGCCGAATCAAGATAAGACTAGTAACGGCAAGTAAATTGACAAAATCGACGCCCACAACAACTTGTGTTCTACTCGTGTATAGAAACTACGTATAGACCTAGCTCATGATGCCACTGTTGGGGATCGTAGCAGAAATTTAAAATTTTCTACGCATCACCAAGATCAATCTATGGAGTCATCTAGCAACGAGAGAGAGGGGGTGCATCTTCATACCCTTTAAGATCGCTAAGCGGAAGCGTTCAAGAGAACGGGGTTGATGGAGTCGTACTCGTCGTGATCCAAATCACCGATGATCCTAGCGCCGAATGGACGACACCTCCGCGTTCAACACACGTACGGAGCGGAGACGTGTCCTCCTTCTTGATCTAGCAAGGGGGGAGGAGAAGTTGATGGAGATCTAGCAGCACGACGGCATGGTGGTGGAAGTAGCGGGATCCCGGCAGGGCTTCACCAAGCACAAGCGGGGAGGAAGAGGTGTCACGGGAGGGAGGGAGGCTCCAGGGCTTCAGGTGCGGCTGCCCTCCCTCCCCTCCACTATATATAGGGGCCTAGGGGGGAGCCGGCCCCTTGTAGATCCCATCTAGGGAGGGGGGCGGCAGCCCTAGGGGTGGCTTGGCCTCCAAGCCAAGTGGAGGCGCCCCCACCCCTTAGGGTTTCCAACCCTAGGCGCATGGGAGGCCCAAGGGGGCCGCACCAGCCCACCAGGGGCTGGTTCCCACGCCCCTTCAGCCCATGGGGCCCTCCGGGATAGGTGGCCCCACCCGGTGGACCCCCGGGACCCTTTCCGTGGTCCCAGTACAATACCGATGACTCCCGAAACTCTCCCGGTGGCCGAAACTGGACTTCCTATATATAAATCTTTAACTCCGGACCATTCCGGAACTCCTCATGACGTCTGGGATCTCATCCGGGATTCCGGACAACTTTTGTTTAACCGCATACTAATATCTCTACAACTCTAGCGTCACCGAACCTTAAGTGTGTAGACCCTACGGGTTCGGGAGACATGTAGACATGACCGAGACAACTCTCCGGTCAATAACCAATAGCGGGATCTGGATACCCATGTTGGCTCCCACATGCTCCATGATGATCTCATCATATGAACCACGATGTCAAGGATTCAATCAATCCCGTATTCAATTCCCTTTGTCTATCGTTACGATACTTGCCCGAGATTCGATCGTCGGTATCCCGATACCTCGTTCAATCTTGTTACCGGCAAGTCTCTTTACTCGTTCTGTAACACATCATCCCGTGATCAACTCCTTGGTCACATTGTGCACATTATGATGATGTCCTACCGAGTGGGCACAGAGATACCTCTCCGTTTATACGGAGTGACAAACCCCAGTCTTGATTCGTGCCAACCCAACAGAAACTTTTGGAGATACCCGTAGCGCACCTTTATAGCCACCCAGTTACGTTGTGATGTTTGGTACACCCAAAGCATTCCTACGGTATCCGGGAGTTGCACAATCTCATGGTCTAAGGAAATGATACTTGACATTAGAAAATCTTTAGCAGACGAACTATATGATCTTGTGCTAGGCTTAGGATTGGGTCTTGTCCATCACATCATTCTCCTAATGATGTGATCCCATTATCAATGACATCCAATGTCCATGGTCAGGAAACCATGACCATCTATTGATCAACGAGCTAGTCAACTAGAGGCTTACTAGGGACATGTTGTGGTCTATGTATTCACACATGTATTACGGTTTCCGGTTAATACAATTATAGCACGAACAATAGACAATTATCATGAACAAGGAAATACAATAATAACCATTTTATTATTGCCTCTAGGGCATATTTCCAACACCCCGGTGTTGTTTATATATTCGGAGCCGTCATAATCTTCTTCATTCTGATCATCATCTGGCCCGCGAGGATTGCGTATGATATTGAACATGGCCTCTTCTCCCTCTTTGCCGGTATTGTCCGCCATAGGTTTTATTTAACTAATCCAAAAGAAATATATTCAAATTACAATGCATGGATGCAATCAATTAATAAGGAAAAACTGAATCAATCCTAGTACATAATAAGCATCATCGAATATAATCTCGAATACGTCGTCTCGAATAATAGATATAATCTCGAATACATCGTCTCGAATAATATATATAATCTCGAATACATCGTCTCGAATAATAGATATAATCTCGAATACATCGTCTCGAATACTAGAGAGTAATCTAGGCGGTGGACAACCAAAGTGAAGGAACCATCACTGGATCATAGCTCGGGTGATCTCCCCAAAGAACCTGCCAGGTATTGGAGAACCTGGCGTCCATAGAAGCCATGTAGTGATGGACGTGCTCGTCCTCCTCCCTGACACGGCGACGTACCACCTCCGGCGGGGCCGGCTCCCTCCGCACCGAAAGTGGCCCACGCGAACGCCACCAAAGGAGATCAGGGTCGACGACGGGACCCGGGGCCGGGTTCCTCACCAAGCATCGCGCCCCTGAAGGTAGCACCTCCTAGTGCCAGCCTGGCGGAGCCCAATCCCGGACATGGGTCCTCTGAAGCAGGACGTCGTCGCGAACTGGTGGACGGCGAGGATGCGGGCCGGGCATCGTCGACAACAAATACTATATGCCGCAAAAGTAAAGTAACATTTTTAAATGATGGATTGTGATTTCATATATGCAAATTCTAAATTTTATAACTAAAACTAACATTTCTAATATTTCTATAACTAAAACTAACATTTCTATAACTAAAAAACATTTCTATATAACTAACATTTCTATATAACTAACATTTCTATATAACTAACATTTCTATATAACTAACATTTCTAATATTTCTATATAACTAACATTTCTAATATTTATATATAACTAACATTTCTAATATTTCTATAACTAAAAAACATTTCTATATAACTAACATTTCTAATATTTCTATAACACAGTGTGTGTGTGTGTGCGCGGCCGGGGCAGGAGCTCACCGGCGAGGCGCTACGACGGGGGGCGGCAACTGGGACGGAGACGGGCGGTGACGACGGGGATGGGGACAGGGCAGCGACGACGGGGACGGGGATGGGCCGGGTGGGGACGA